>NW_015624202.1:259823-269847 GCF_001515625.1 Sinocyclocheilus rhinocerous
CACACAGACTCACTCACTCACTCACTCTCTCACACGCACACACTCACTCTCACACGCACACACACACACACACACACACGGGAATTAACAGGAAAATAAATTAGTTATATTTATCAGTACAGTATCTGTTATAATAATTTTTCACATAAGGAATTTGTTCACAGTCATCATGATTTTACATGCCACTTTACCTAATTGTTAACAAATTGTATAAAGGTTTTCTTTCTTTTTTCAAACACACAAATTATACTTTAAAAATAATAATAATTATAAATTAACAAAAAAATTACATTTATCAGTCTAGTATCTGTTCTTGTAAAATAATAGTAATTTCTCACATCAGGCATTTGTTCACATTATTGTTTGGTTATTATCATTATTATTTTACGTTCCATGTTATCTACTTGTTAACAAATTGTTTAAAGGGGTCCATATATTATTAAATGCATCTACATTTCCTCTAATTATATATGTCAATTTTCCCAAAGCAAGCTTTTGTGCTAATTTCCTATTGAAACGGAAAGTTGGTGCAGGACATATCGAAGAGGATTTTAAATTGTTATGAGCTGTTTATTTGCAGAGATGCGATTAATAAACCTCCTCATCTCATTCCTCAGGTGAAATTTAAACGGTTAGATCTGGTAATGACGGCTGTAGTTGAGTTGAGCCCCTCAAGTGCGATGTTTCTCCACGAGGAACGACCCATGAGACACGTGAGTACCTCCAGAATGCTGTACATGAGACACTTCATGGATATGAGTTCCTTTATTACATTTGCTTGTGCTGGAAGTAGAAGCTAGTGTGACATGCACCGGTGTAATGAGAAAGAAAGACCAGTTGCTTACAGAAATTAAATGTGAAAAAGGAACAAATTCTTCTGAGAACCAAAATAACTCAAGTGATGTGCTGCCCCCTTATGGATAAATCAGTCTTTTTTACTTGACAACTGGTGCAAAAATACAGTGTTAGTCAACTTAATCACACACACACACACACACACACACACATCTTCTAACATTCATTTGTGCAGGTTTGCATATGAGGCCTGATCTTGTATACCCGATTCTTCCAAGAATTTGACTTTTTAAGCTTTTGGATTTTGGTTCTGTAGATAATCCTGGAGATTAGGAAGGAGGAAGATTACCGGATTCCCATCTGGGTGATTGTTGGGAGCACATTGGGAGGACTGCAGCTTCTGGCCCTGCTTGTACTGGCCCTCTGGAAGGTCTGAGACGGTTTTTATTCACAGTTACCAAGCTAATATGAACATATGTATTAATATAAACTTATATTACTGTAGTGCATTTGTAAATACACTTCATTTGGGTGTCAAAAAAAGGAGATGGCCTCATTTTGGAGTAATTCTGGTTTAATTCAGGGTGAATCTACCTACGAATGGCTTGCTTATAGTTTATCTGCGTATTAAAATGCATGCAGCACAATAAAGTGGTTTAAAATCCAAAAAATGACGCACTTTAATATGCTAATATTTGGCAATGTTGTTATTGTTAACTAATAATAAAACTATGAAACTTTGGTTTCTGTAATTGAAATAAAGCTCAAATAAAATAAATATTATTTGTATAAAAATGAAATGAAAAGCTCAAACTTAAAAAAAAAAAATATTTAAATGTTGTCTTGGTAAATAACTGAAATAAAATAAGTTTAAGTTGAAATACTAAAATTGCTAAAACTTAAATAAAAACAAATGAAAAGTGAAAATATTAAAAATAAAATAAAAATAAATCTATCAAAATATAGAATTATAATAGAATTACTAAAACGTAACTAATGTACTAAAATTACAAATGTTGTCTTGGCAAATAACTGAAATAAAATACGTTTAAGTTGAAATACTAAAATTGCTAAAACTTAAATAAAAACAAATGAAAAGTTAAAATATAAGTTTTATATATATATCAAAATATAGAATTTATAATAGAATTACTAAAACGTAACTAATGTACTAAAATTACAAATATTGCCTTGGTAAATAACTGAAATAAGTTGAAGTACTAAAATGACTAAAACTAAAAAACAAAAACAAAATAATGGTAAAAGAAATAGAAAAAACAACAATAATAATAATAAAAACGACAACAGCATATAACAAATTAATGAAGCTAAAATTAACTGAAAATAAAATCTAATTCAAAATATAAATAAATGCTAAAATAGTATGTAAATAATATTAAAATAACACTGATATTTGACTGTTAGGCTAACAAACTTGCATTATGTTTGCTTGAATTATCAACTGAAATCCCTTTTTATCCAGAGCCAAGCTTAAATTCTGTCCATATGCTTGACGCTCTTTTACACTAGATTAAGTAGAGCTACATTTGCATATCAAAACTTACATTTACATAACAAACACTTATTTTAGGGTTTGTTTAAGGTCAAATCTCTCAGGATGCTTCCGCTATTTGATTCGAAACAAATCACTGTTTTTCTTTCATCCGCAGCTTGGATTCTTCAGCAGGCAAAAGAGAAAGAGGGAAGAGCAGGCGACCAATGAGAAGACAGCAGAGGATCGGTAATGCCACGGCAACCTCCTCAGCCAATCACTCAGGGACTCTCCAGACACAGGTGTGTGTCAGCCAATCAGCTGCTCTCGAGCACTGCCACGCCCTCCTGCAGTCCGATGCAGAACCAATCAGCTTGCTTCCCCTGGCCGTGCTGCCAATTAAGACAGAAGATGTGAAGATGCGGTTTATGAGGAAGAAATTTCACGTAGTATGAGACTTTGGAAATAGGTGGAAAGTCCTAGTCAACGGAAGAAAAAACACTAATGAAGAGGCTTCGGTTTGAACCATTTTGAGAGGTTTTGGTGCTGATAAATTTGTTGCATTTCACGAAACAAACCTCAGATTGTGGAACAGAATCCTAAGACTTTTTTTGTTTGTTTGTTGCAGCATAATTTCAAGCTGATGCACTTGCACATTGTAAAGAATTTTGAACTTGAAATGTGTAAATATTAAAAAAAAGTTCAGCAATATAATGTAAAACTATGATAAATAAAATATTTAACCATGAACGTATGCACCCTTAATGCAGTTGGTTGCAACATCTGTTCAAGGTTCATGTATTTGAGATATTGTCATAATCACAATTTTATATACAGTACATTGCAGCTGGAATCGGAAGTATTGCTTCCATGTGTATTTCTGTCTTTTTCATCATTAAAACTGGTAAAAGTGTTTAAGGGTAGTTGAAATAAACATGCACATTTTGCTTTTTTGTTCAGACTTATTTCTTACCTTTTATTTGCAATATTTTTTTTATTTGACTGCAAGTGTGCTGTCATAAATAATACAAAACTATGTATCTGTAGTGTGATATCCCAAAAAAAAATACTGTAAAAGTACAAAATTTTATGTAATTTCTCCATTAATATTATCATAAGACTTAGACAAAAATTTTGGGGAAAAAAATGCTAGAAATGAATAAAATATTCTTGACATCTCAACTACCCGTAAACACTTTTTTTCATGATCGCTGTCTTGAATAACAGAGGCTGTGTTCAGAACGGAATACTAGTCTACTACTTACAAGCACACTGTATACTGCAGACTATTTAAAAAATACTAAGTGAAATAGTATGCATTATTCCATGTGTAAACCATATAAGGTTATTTACATTTAAAGTCAAAGTATTTATGAAGATGTCAGCCTGACCAAATTATTAGTAAGACAAATTTACAATCCATGCATCACACTGGAAAAGTGAAAGATCAAGTTAAATGCATTGCATTGATGGTTATAAGGTCATTCAGTGCAGTGTGCACAATTTGATAAATGTAGTTCATGCGATGCATAAAAAGCATACTTTGCACACTATACATACTTCAACAAGTAGTTTGATGGTTCTGTTCTAAACATAGTCATGTTTTCAGACAGTATTTTCTTCTGACATGGCTTCACAGCTTTCACAGTTTAAGACACCGTGGTGATTCTATGGACACTCGGGTTTAATTGTTGTCATTTATGTCACCATTTTATTGCATGTAAAGATGACAGCTGAATGTTTGTCATGTGCTTTTAATCAGACCACTGAATAAATTAAAATCACCTTGATTTAAAAGACTAAGTATCTGTTTTTGAATTCCCTTATTTAAGAAATAGTTCTAAATTTAGCATTCCAAGACTTGCTCAACACAATGGATGCTCTGCAGTGAATGGGTGCCGTCAGAATGAGAGCCAAACAGCTGATAAAAACACCACAATAATCCACACCACTCCGGTTCATCAGTTAATATATTGTGAAGTGACAGGCTATGTGTTTAAGAAATAGATGCATCATTAAGGCACTTTAACTTCAAACCTTCTGTTTCTTCCTAAAAATACAAGTCCTCTATCCATAACGCTTCTTCCAGTGAAAATGTCATCTTGTCTGAATCAGGAGAGAAATCTACACAGATCAAGCACTGTTTACTAGCCAAAACAGCTCTAAACAAATATGTGAGAGGATTTTGATGTGAGAGACAACAGGAGATGGACTTTTTCACTGGATTATGGAGTCATATTTTGACAAGAAGCGACGGTTTGAAGTTAAAGTGGATTTGTTTTTTACAAGCATGCAGCTTTTCACTTCACAAGATGTTAACTGATGGACTGGTGTGGATTATTGTGATGTTTTATCAGCTGTTTGGACTCTCATTCTGACGGCACCCATTCACATCCATTGGTGAGCAAGTGATGGAATGCTACATTTCTCCAAAACTTGGTTTCTCCAAATTTTCCAAAGTTTTTGGGTGAACTATTCCTTTAAAAATTGCAATTCAAATGCGACAGAATCACACAGAGTCTGACAGGTGTCTTAGATCGATGTTTTTAATCTTGTTATATTTGGTTTGGAAATAAACACACGTTGATCAATATTCAGTAATTAAAGAATAAAACATGGTGCAAACAAAGAGGGTTAAAAACCTTCACATTCGGCCACATTCAGACATGCTCTCAAACACACACACACACACACACACACACACAGAACTAAAAGCAGGAAGACATGCTGCTCTCACATTCACACGACAGCACCATCCAGAATAAGGCCCCGTGACTCAAAAAGAGCTCCAGCATGTGTTCATTAACGAGAGTCAGAATTACAGACTCGCTAATTGGCTTTGAAGTGGCGTCATGGTTTTAAAAAAAAGAACCATAATAATAATAATAATAATGATAACAATAATAATTATAAACGTCCAACTTTCTGGTTACAGGCACATTTTAATATTCAAATAAAAGAAACCACCTGGCACGGAGTTTAGCTTTAGGATATCAACTCTCGGCTATTGATTCATTTTAAAATAGACATTTTTCACTCTGTTTTAAATAAACCTCTTATAAAATACGTTAAGAAAACAAAAAATATGAACATTTTGACAAAAGAGCAGCTTAATAAAAAAAGCTGTTCACATTGTCATGACTACAGTCCAACACACAATAAAATGCTGTTTGCCAAAAGAAGAAACGTATCAGTGTTCAAAATAAGAGTCTTTTGCGCTGCCAGTATCCATCAGCATCAACATCCTCTTTGATTTGTTAAAAAAAGAACCAGAATGAAACTGGAAACTCCAGTTCCTTTGGGATAAAATGCAGCAGTTGGATTTAGTCAGATCTCCCAAACGGATGTATATTTTCTACATTTTCTAGACTTACAATCCGTGCAAAGCACTAAACGAGGTCAAATTAGGAGTTCACAGCACCGTTTCACAGGTTAAAACAAACTCCAAAAACCAGATCTGATGGAAAAACAAAAGCACAGGTCAGTGAAATTCAACAAACTCCTCCAGGCTTTTGGGAATCTGGTCCCGATACAAGATCTGATGTTGCTGCACGGCGCGAGCCGCCAGGCATTTCAGACTCATCTTCATCTGCGTCTTCAGAAGGATTTCAGAAACACCCGTTGTGCTCTTATCAAGCGGGGTCTTCTTTTGCTTGTTGGTCATGTCCGTATGAGCGCCGGCTTCGACGAGGCTGATGATGATGGCGTGGAGGGTCAAGAAGTCGCTGATGGGACGGTTGTACTGTACGATGAGGTGTAAAGGGCTGTTTCCTTCATGGTCCACGGCGTTTACCTGGGCTCCGCAGTCTATAAGCAGCTTGGTCACTTGCGCGTTTGGAAAACTGCACACGTCGTTGGTGTGGAAGTCGTCTACTGGCGTACTAGAGCTAGCCGCTAGGTGCAAAAGCGACAACCCCTCTCGGGATCGCGGATCTAGGCGTATTAAGTCATAGATCTGTTTGTTTATACGCGCTCGTTCCTCTTCGCTGCACTGCGTTTTCGTAGAGATGCAAACCAGGTAGAGGAAAGTGAACACGTTGGATTCGTAGCTGTCGGTGGCCGCCGGCAACTCCGCATCGGTGGTGGTTCGCAAGCGCGCCACGCTGCGGCGGATCTCAAGGACGCTGGCGCTCAAAACGTGTTCAACGTCCGATGCGCGGACCGGCTCCTTCAAGTGGACCATTTGCGAGAACACTTGCGCAAATCTCAAGAGGTCTTTATGCGTGTTGCGGTTTCCTTGTTGGCGTAGATGCAAGGCGTGCAGCCAGAGTTTGATGCACTGTTTGAACTCCATGTTGTCGGCGTAGACCGCGCCGCGATATATTATGGGATGCGACACATCTATGTTATCCACACCCAGAATTCGTTCACGAATCATGAGGCCTTCCATGTGTAGTGCATCCCGGTCGTGTCGAATGGCATCTAAGTCTTGCAAATTTTGGCACTCGGCCCTCCCTCCGTACGCCGCAACTGGAGACGGCAACTCTTTGGCGATAACCCTCTCGGGATCGCGAAATCGCTCCAGCATGGCGAGGTACAAGTAGTGGTAGGTCTTAAGAATGTCGTAATTCTCACGGTCGTTGGCGAAAGATGCTCCAAGCAGTTCCAATGCCTCAATGCGGCTAGGTACATCGCAATCCGCATGCGACAGCAGCAGCTCTACGACGTCCGCCTTGCAACTTTCGGCCGCCACTTTCAGTGGCGTCATGCCATGTCCGTTAACCACCATAGCTGCTTGGCATCGTACAAGCTCCTTCACGATATCCAGATGCCCGGCTTCTGCGGCAAAGTGCAGCGCAGTAGCCCCGCAGTGAGCTTTGGCATTAGGATCCGCGCTGCGCTCCAGCAGGAAGTAAACAACGTCGGTGTGGCCCTTGTAAGCGGCGATCATCAAACAAGTGTTGCCGTACTTATTGGCAATGCTGATGTCGGCCTTGTGCTCAACGAGATACCGTACGATGTCCAGCCGGCCGTCGAAGCACGCAGCCCTGAGGGGGGTGGAGTTTGTGAGGGTGGTGTGATTCACGTGGGCATTGTGCGAAACCAGCAAACGTACCACTTCTAAATGCCCAGCGCCAGCTGCACACCAAAGAGCCGTGGCACCATCAATAATATACCTGTAAGAGCGAAAGACACATCAGCAATGGCATAGTAAAACACAGGGCTCTTTTGGAATAGTTACACAATAATGACATTTCTGCCAGCATTTACTCGCTTTCATGTTGTTCCAAATTTCACAATTTTAACTGCTCACAAGCACACTTAAAAAAAAAAATTTTTTTCAAGTTGTAAACAAAACAAAGAAACAAGAACTTAAAAAAAAATGCTATTTTAGTATTTCTACATTTAAAAAATTCATGTACAATTTAATGTTACTTGCCGTTTCTTTGTAACTGCGAAATTTACTAGCGATTTCTGAGTTAAAATTTATTCTACACCAATTTTTTTCAGTAAATTTTTTTTACAGCTCTCCATAAAATTAGCATAAAGTAAAATAAAAATAGTAACATTTGTAAGGTTTACATGAATCAAAAATATATTTATTGACCTAGAAAAATGTATCACAGTGTAAAGTTTAAAGAAAATAATTTACTACAATGCTCAAACTTGTCGTGATGCTTCTTCATGCGCCATATTTGAATGTACGTTACTCGAGCATGAATGAAAATTTTCAATGGATAATGACTTAAATTTGGGTCGGTTCCTCACACAAAGCAATTATATGACTTCAGAAGACTTCAAATACAGCGCAAAAGTCACATTAGTGGAGATCTCCTTAATTTACTTTAATTGCAAGAAAAAAAAATCTGCTAAACACCTCTTTTCATATTCCACAAAGTAAATCATACTGGTTTGGACATGTATCATCAACATGAAGGGCGGTTAAAAAAATGACAGATTAATATTTGTTTTGTTTGGGGAGAAAAGCATTTTATCACACGAGGAATACTCGTTTCTGATTAGTCGATCACGGTATTCAGCGGTCTAATTTTCGCTGTATATCAGTCCGCTCATCCGGGTAACTGAAACCGGCGATACTTTCATACGTCTCATATCCCTCCGCAGACTCGCGCTCTTTTTATTTCATACGCCATTTTTCCGTTTCAGTTATCGATTGTTGTAAAATTAACGGTACCTCAGAGAATACGAGTGTTAATTTTATAGTAATTGTTGCCAGCCCGATTATTTTGTACATTGTAACTGATTACTACTTCTTAGCGAAACCTCTAGGATAATATACAGGTAAGATTACAACATAATTTGCAATTCAATCAATACTTTGTGTATAGAGTAGCCGTGTAATAGCAAACATAATATACAGTCAGCGAAATAAATGTATCGCTTACATAATCAGTGTATAGACATGTATAAATAATAAACAACTCACCCGTCAAATCTGACAGTCCCAGTCTGTTCGGTGTCCACTTTATAATGGTCCAGAAGCAGCCGGACCACCTTGTCATGTCCGTTCCGAGCAGCAATAATGAGCGGTGTGGATCTCTGTCCGGCCTCCTGGGTCACATACTCCAGCAGGTATCGGGTCTGAACGGTGGAGTGGTTCAGGAGCAGGGCGGCCAGGGTCAGGACTCGCCCCTCGCTGGCCGCTTTGTGAACATACCGGGCCAGGGACTCCAACCGGGCCAGAGCCGGTACCTCCGCCATCTGTGCAAGATTCGCCCGCTGATCTCAGAGCAGATCAATCCGCCTCCCATTAAAAACACCTGCCTGAGCTCTACAGCTCATCTATGAAGCACATGGAAAGTCTCCGCCGGACCAACTGCCATTATAGTTGATCTCTATTACAAAAAAAAACTGGGTTAATATGGATCTTATGAGCTGTTTAAAACAAATGGAGACGTTTAGTCTAACTAACTGAATTTCTGATATTGTATCTGAAATAATGATCTTATAATATGTAATCCTAGACTTCTAGTGTTTGAATATGAACTAATCCTGTCTGTTCAATTCAAGTCGGAATTCTCGTTCACTTCTAAACGAAGCGAGTTTCCTCGCAACCCATTCCTTCACTTTTATGCTTCGGTTTGTTGTGATTTCAGTTCTGAGTCCCTCCGCGATAACGACCGCCGATCACTTCAACAGAACGAATCCTGATTTCGCTGATAAATCCGAATTAAAGCTCAAATCTGCGCTAAATGTGTTTGTGTCTTTCACCTCTGCCTGGAACGACGCCCGGAAATGAAGTCAGCAATAACAGGAAGTGCGACACTGGGATTCTAGGATGCCTTTTCGAAATAAAAGTCCCATAAAATAATATAAAAACCAATCAATTATAATTTTAATAATTAATCCCAATAAAATTACATAAAAATACTATGGCAAAACCTGACCAAGGAAAAGCGTATTTTCCATATATGGTATAATTTGATACATAAAATAACTATTAGTGTATAATATGCTATAATATAATTTATGTGTTTGTTTAGATGTTCTCCACAATGTCAGAAACCTGGACCAAATAACAAACAATAATCTGGATCTGAAAATATTTATACATCAGATAATATCAGTAATAAACAAATTAATTTGTCAATATATTTTCAATATTTCCCAATAATTAATCCCAATAAAATAACGGTACCAATTGACTAAGGTAACCATAGTTTCCATATGATATAATATCATACATGATTTATTATATCTATTTAAAAATGTATTGGTGTGTGTGTGTGTGTGTGTCTGTGTCTGTGTGTGTGTGTGTGTGTGTCTGTGCGTGTG
>NW_015624202.1:270010-279681 GCF_001515625.1 Sinocyclocheilus rhinocerous
AACCAAAGATTTGTTTTATGTGTTTGTTTAAAAGTTTTCTACAATGTCAGAAGCCTGGATCCAATACCAAAAAATAACATGGATCTGAAAATATTTATATATTTACACATCACTGTACAATAGATAATATCGGTAAAAAAATAATAAATAAACAAATAAATATAATTAGTTGTAATAAATGTTATATTTATATATACTTGTAATTTTCTTACAAATAGATTACAAATTACAAATTAATGATTCAATAATAAATACAGTTTTTTTTTGGCAGGCTTTTCTAGTGACACACAGTGCTGTATATTCAACAGAAATATTAAACCCTGAAACATGTCATGCGTTTACAAAGGGAGGGGTTTGGATTAAAGGTTTATCTGCACAATCAACCGCACCAACTATAAATGCACCGAAGCTCTCACAAAACCTAATCTTTCAGGATTTCGTGTTCGAACTGACAAGCTTTAATTATTTACTTGTTTTACTAACTACTAACGTTTTTATTTAGTTATGTGTTTTGTTTGATTTTACTTCATATTATATAAGCATAATAATAAGCATTTCTTTTTATAACTAGTCAGAAGTCAGTGTGTAGACCTGATGTATTTTGTCAGCTCAGTGTGAACTATAGGGCGGGACACTCACATCTTCTTGTGTTACAGCTACACCAGACACTTGTGTTACAGCTACACCAGACACCTGCCATGAGTGTCCTGCAGCTTTACAAGCGCTGCATCCAGGAGAGAGCAGGACTAAACCAGAATGATTGCTTTCTTTTAGTGCTTTACCCCTGCCTGCTGAGGTCAGAGGTCAGTCAGGGGATCATCTGTCTGCCTCCAGTGCGGATGAAAGCAGAACATCTTCATGGTGCCGCTGAAATGCCATCCATCATGCACAAGAGGCAAAACTGTGCCATGCATGCTGCCTGCCTGACCAGGTTTGAAACTTTTCATATTGTTTTTAGACCACATACTGTATGAAGTACAATGAAAGTTTTGTAAACAATGCAGATGCATTGTAAAAGATTCATTAAGTGCATATGAGCAGTTGGCATTTGTCTGTTGACAGTTCTGGTTCTATAAACTATATCTAATAATTGTGTGTGTAAAATGTGTCTAATGATTAAATATTTATTTCAAATAATTTTTAATATATTCATAAATATATATTTAAATATTTCAAAAAATGTGCTTGGATTGGGTTGAATCCACCTTAGAATCACATTCAAAAGCCAAAAGCTCTTTGATGCCTCCCAGAACCCCTGCAGCCGGAGATATTGCATTGGGATTTGAGGGAAACCAATCGGATGAGATTAAAGTGCGTTTCCCACGGCGGTCCATGAGACGCTTTCTATCCGCTTTCTACGTTTTCTTGATCTGTAAATGGAGGGAGAGTCCGGATGCGTCCCAAACCATCATCATTACACTTGCACTTTTTAGTTGAATGTTTTTTAGGTCAAGAATTTGTGATTTGAACCAACGTATTTAACTTAAACTCTTCACGCTTCTATAGTGAGTTCTGCACCAGGGTTATTATAATCAAGTGAAACTAAATGTTATTTGAAATTAAAAGGAACTTTAACTGGAATAAATTAAAATATATTTTTTTAAATGTAAGAATATATACTTTTAAAAGATTACAATAATTTATTTCAGCAACTAAAACTGAAATAAAAATAAAAAATAAACTATCTAGACATGAATATAAAATGACTGAAACTTTAACTACAATTAAAATGAAAACAAAATATTCATAAAACCTATAATAGTATCTCTATAACACTTACTTTTTTTTTTTTTTTTTTTTTTTACAAATCTAATTTATATTTTTGCAATGCACAGTTCGAATGTGATCTTGAATATTACTTTAGCATTTTTGTAGAGATGCACCGATTGCGATTTCCGATTTTTTTTTGTTAGTGTGATCTGCCGATACCGATTTTTGCCGATTCCGATTTTCTTTCTAAGAACTATAATTGACAGCATATACAAACAAAAATCTACTTTTCTTCAACGCAAAGTTTTATTTTCATAAAAAAACACAAGTAAAAAAAAAGTAATAAAATAAGAACAAATAAAAAAATTGCAAACAACAGCACAAATAAATGCAACAGAATAAAGAGAGCTAGAACTGACTGTGTTTAACTGGATACTCGCTAAGACGGGCATTTTGACATAATTTTGTATGTTTTAGCGCAGTTAGCCACTCATTTTGGTATTTGTAGCTCACAAGCTGTCTGAGACTGAGCGTGGCTTGTGCGCTCCACTAATATTGATCAGTGGTGGTGCACGCGTTTGGTGTAAACGCGAAACCTGCGGGAATTACTGCGAATGAGACGTGTGTGAGAGAGAAGGGGTCGTCGGAGAGAGAGAATGCGCGACATTATGGCCTGTGCCGCTGGTAACAAAACGAACCGGCTCGGAATCGAAAAGAAGTGAGACTGACCGGCCGATCACCGATCCGGGCCGATCATGAGGAAAATCCGCCGATTCCGATCCCTGGCTGATCGATCGGTGCATCTCTACATTTTTGTTGATTTTGTTGTCCTCTGATGTGGCATTAGCTCCTGCATCCTCATGTCAACAATTCCATTAAAACTGATTTGTGCTCCAACATCTGGTCCTCGGTGCAAAGTCAGCATGAAAGTCAAACAACGGGAGAAAGAATTAAAGTGACATAACCAGAGTGAGACAGATGGACATAAATATATGAAAAATATTTGCCAAATGCTCTGGGAAACACACATCAGGGCCTGACATCCTCTATCTGATAGACGCTGCTAAAAGCATCAGCCATCAGCGGAGCGTTGTGTGACTTTAATGACCTCAGGCACATTTCTCATTATCATTTTATATTTGTCTTTTGATGTCATGTCCTCTTGTCAGACACGGCTCGAGGGAGACGGACTCCTGTCTGAGGAAAGCTCAGTTCCACATGGACCTCTGGTGTTAATTTACCCTCCAGAACTGGCTGCTGGACTTTGGCAGGCCTTTAGCCATGGTATCAAAATAACGTAAAACAAGCTTCACATTGTTTTATTAAATAGAGATCTGAAAATAATCAAAACCTTTACATTTTAAAAAAATACATAAAAAAAACATCTTTGCGCAAAATTCATTATTTGACAACATTCCATGGCAATGATATTTTTGAGATAATAATTATAGTTTTTATTAATATATTAATAAATAATTAATATTTTTATTTTTATTTTATATTTTCCATTTTCATTTTCCTGTTAATTGTACTTTAAGTTTTAGTTGTTTTTTTTTCATTTATAAATATTTTATATACAATAATGTTAAATATGTAATTTTTTATTATTCTTATTTTACTTTAGTTATTTTAGTACATCAACCTAAAGTAAATGAAAATGAGAAATGTTGATGAAGTTTAAAGTTTTTTAATGATTATGTCAAGTAACTGTTGTTTTTTTTTTACTTATGAAAACACAATTTATCAATATTTTAGTAAAGAAAAGGTGGATGTTTTGAGTTTTCACTGTATAGAGATATACAGTATAGAGATAATTCACATTTTTTACTTGCAATAACATCTTTTTTAAAAGTATTTTACTGTAAAACTGCACGTATTGTTAAATGTAATATACGCTGTAGTTTTACAGTAAGGTTGTACTGTAGTTGTAGTTGTATTTTGTAAGGTAAATTGAAAGCAAATTTTTACATTATTTTTTTCTTTAAAATAATTCTTATTTTTTACGCTGCATACATTTTCTACACCTTTTCTTGCTTAATGAACAGTTTACACATTTATTAAAGCACTTGTATTAATTCTTTTGCACAAAGTGTTTCAATTTCAGCTGTAAGGTAGTTTTTCCTCACTATTTTGTAAGGTAAACTGAAAGCCAGTTAACAGGTTTTACATTATCAGAATCGGAAAGAGCTTTATTGCCAAGTGTGCTTACACACACAAGGTATTATCGAAAAGAAGTGAGACTGACCGGCCGATCACCGATCCGGATAACATATTTTTTAAAAGTATTTTACTGTAAAACTGCACGTATTGTTAAATGTAATATACGCTGTAGTTTTACAGTAAGGTTGTACTGTAGTTGTAGTTGTATTTTGTAAGGTAAATTGAAAGCCAATTTTTACATTATTTTTTTCTTTAAAATAATTCTTATTTTTTACGCTGCATACATTTTCTACACCTTTTCTTGCTTAATGAACAGTTTACACATTTATTAAAGCACTTGTATTAATTCTTTTGCACAAAGTGTTTCAATTTCAGCTGTAAGGTAGTTTTTCCTCACTATTTTGTAAGGTAAACTGAAAGCCAGTTAACAGGTTTTACATTATCAGAATCGGAAAGAGCTTTATTGCCAAGTGTGCTTACACACACAAGGTATTTGTCTTGCACAGTGCATAGACAGGATGACAAGTGACAAGACACTTTATATATGTCCGTTGAAAATTTTTTTTTTTACACTGCGTTGTTGTTGCAAAAAAAAAAAAAAATTTAAGCAGTTACACCTGTCCTTGTGTATTATTGAGCAGTTTATAATTTTATTAAGACGCTTGTGTTAATTCTCTGGCACAAAATGTTTTATTTAAGCTGTAAGGCACCTAAAATCACTGATGTTTGATGCTTTTTCTGTGGGTTTCTTAAGATCTTTTGTCCTTTGGAGTGGTTTCCTTTGAATAAACCCAGTGCCGGTGACTATTTCCAAATGCTGTACAACATCACAACACCCTTCCTGCTGCTCAAGGTGAGTTTATTATTATGAAGCAGGTCACCAATTGCGGTTACACCTATTTCTAGGCTCCACCCCTTCGCTAAGCCCCGCCCCTTTGCAAATTGCAACGCACTGGACCAAGATGTATTAGACTTCCAGGATGGATGTACGGTGGCCGAGAAGTGCAAAGCAAATCACAATTCTGAAAACAAAATAACAAATTACAAACGCAAATGCAAGTCTAAAAAATAAAATAACAATTCAGAAAGCACAACAACAATTCAGAAAACATTATAACAAGTCAGAAAATTTAGTGGTTTAACTGATTCAGAGTTTCAAAAAGCTCCATTTCAAAAATCACTAAACATGCTTTTTTTAAATCATCACAAGCAATGTCGAAATTCGAAAATGAATGGCTCCTTTGATCTGTTTTTTTTCGATGGTGAATCACTTGAACTGATCGAAGTCACGAGTTTGAATCAATCTGAGTGAAATTCCAACGTAAATGACTCACTCAATTGATTTGGTTTGTCTGTTCTTCCGCAACAGTACTACTACTGGCTTAGCTCGCTAGTTTTATTACATTTAACTGAAATAAACGAGTATGAAAAAAGTATGATGTTTACAAATAAAATCAATATTTCCATTCCAAAAATAACACCCAACACAAGTCTACAAACATATTCAGGTGAGGTAGCCGGTTTACAGCTAACTAGTAAAAACACTGGATTAAAATGATGAGCTGCACCTCAAAATAGAGTGTTTTCACAGCAGGTCATCAATCCGGAAGTCAACCATATTGGCGGCACTGAATGTAAGCAATGGCACTGAACTGAACGGAACTCGTCTATGGGCTTGGCGAAAAAACGAAGTAGTTCACTATGTCGCGATAAGAAATAGAAGGAAGAATTGTCGGGTCATCAGTCCACAACAAAGGAGGTAGTTGTACGGATCTTTTCCACCTATTACAGGGCTCGACACTAAAGCCCTGTTCACACCAAGAACGATAACTATAAATATAATATATCAACATCTTGGCGAACGTTACCTCAGCGTAGATGAATTGTCAATTAAAGAATTAGGACCACCAAGACCAAATTTAAACATCAAACATGTATCTACAAAGGGCGGGAAGTCGTATAAACGGGGATTTCCGAGGACGTGGTATGAGTGGAAAAAATGGCTAGCAGGCTGCGAAGTAGCTAACGCTTTATTCTGCTAACTTACCCCCTTAAGTTAATGTAAGGGAGTAATGTAATATAAGTGAGTAATGTAAGGGAGCAGTGTAAGTTAAGTTAATGTAAGGGAGTAATGTAATGTAAGTGAGCAGTGTAAGTGAGTAATGTAAGGGAGCAGTGTAACTTAAGTTAATGTAAGGGAGTAATGTAATTGATATAAGTGAGCAGTGTAATACAAATTAGCTGTGTAATATAAGTGAGTTGTGTAAATAGTGATTTATGTGACTTGAATTATTTCTTATTACACTGAAATTGAAGTAAAAAAGTTTTTTGGAAAGCCACATCCTGGCTTCAGTCTTCATTTGCTGCTGAATTGTGTTAACACGCATATAGAAACATAAGGAGAGCAAGAGATTGATTGTTAGAGTCAGTTTATTTTTAATTAATACTATAGTAGTTCAGTTTCCTTTACATCTTTAACTAGCCATTAATTTATCAATTGAATGGGTGACCTATCCTCATTAATCATGCAAACATTTGCCCCCCCTGAGAGAATTGGCAGGAGCCGCCGCTGCTGGTGACTGAAGAAATATTTCGAGAAGTTGCAGACTCGTGGTACACAATCAAAGTAAATGGCACACATGACCCAACTGGAATGGAAAATATTTCCATAATCGTTCGCTTTGTTAAGGACAATTATCAAGTCACAGAGCGACTTCTTTCCATGACAACAACTGAAAAAGGGGATGCCCAGACCCTGACCAACACAATAATTACAGAGCTTGAAAAGAATGGGCTCAGTACTTCTAAAATATTGAGCCAGGTGTATGACGGGGCCTCTCTCATGTCCAGAAAAAACAGAGGAGTACAGAACATTTTGCAGGACAAATTAGGAAGAGTGGTTCCGTACGTGCATTGCTTCAATCATCAGCTCCATCTTGTGGTAGTTCATGCAATATCCACAGAGCCTGCGGTTGAAGACTTCTTTAATGTGTGCAACTTGCTTTATAAATTCATAAAGAAGCCAACCGTTGCTGTCTTGTACGGAGGGCAGCAGCTTAAGAGATTACTTGAACAGCGATGGACAGGGCATCTTCAAACGGTCAAAACAATTCTGAATTCTTTTCAAGACATTACTGAGTTGTTAGCCGAGATCAATGGAAACCGCAGATACGAGACGGAGGTGCGCATGGAAGCAGCTGGCCTGATTAGGGAAGTATCCAGAGACGAAGTTCATTGCCCACATGGTGTATAAGATCCTACAACTGCTTGATGCTCCAAACAAACTGATGCAGTCAGAGGACATGGACCTTCTAAGTGCAGTCAAATTAATTACATGTGCTTCAGAATGCCTTACGAAATTGCACAGTGAATCTGACTTCTTAGAGCTGTGGGAGAAAACCGATGACACTGAAATGCCAAGACCTCCCAAACGAAAGCGGACCATCAACAAAGGCCTTCAAGAATATCTGCTGGAGGAAAGCATTGGCCAGGCTCAAGGTGATTTGGGAAATCAAGAAGAGCTCAGACGATTATACTACAGTACTTTGGACGCAGTGCTTGCAGAAATCTCAGAGCGTTTCGGAGAAAGAAATAGCAAGTTAATTGAAGCTCTTTCAGCTTTTGATCCACAGTATGACAGCACTTTCTTGGATGCGCAACTCGTACAAGATATGATGAACTTAACTAATTCGGAAGTGATTCATTCAGAATTTGTTGTGGCCCGACAATTCCTGCGTAAAGTACTGGCTAGATCGATTTCTAGTGGCGAGAAATTAACACTTAAACAAATACTCCAGGAGCATCATACTACGCTTGAAGCTATGTCTAGTGTACTCGCTGCAATGAAATGTGCGCTGACATTTGGAGCTTCTACAGCTACATGCGAAAACTCATTTTCTACTCTGAAAAATGTGTTCACGGACAAACGAAGGAGCATGCTACATCAGCGAAAGGCCCATTTAGTGCAACTGGCATTTGAAAGAGACTTGACAAGAAAATTTCGGGATGAATGGAAAGATACTCTACTGAGAAGGTTCAACGAGAGTAAGCGCCGCAGACTCCAGCTGTTCTAGCAGGTTGGTGTTATTTTATTTATTATAGAA
Organism: Sinocyclocheilus rhinocerous; assembly: GCF_001515625.1. Lineage (NCBI taxonomy): Eukaryota > Metazoa > Chordata > Actinopteri > Cypriniformes > Cyprinidae > Sinocyclocheilus > Sinocyclocheilus rhinocerous. The sequence goes on from NW_015624202.1 coordinate 277,984, forward strand.
TGCGTAATTTGTTTATAACGTCATCTTATTTTAATCGTGACTTTTTTAAAAATGTTTGCGTAAAGTTTGAACCAGTTCTGATGGCCAGTGCAAAATCATAATACATTTTTCTTCTTTGCGAATAGTGACGATGATTAGTAATACTAATCACTTTTTTTTATAGGCTAAACTAAATTATATCGATACCAAACGCCCACTGACACTCACGCTATGTGCCCCCCCGGGCAGAAGGGATAGCCCCCCCTGTTAAAATGTTCTGGCGCCGGGACTGATTAGTTACATGTGCTTCAGAATGCCTTACGAAATTGCGCAGTGAATCTGACTTCTTAGAGCTGTGGGAGAAGGCCGACGACACTGAAATGCCTAGACCTCCCAAACGAAAGCGGACCATCAACAAAGGCCTTCAAGAATATCTGCTGGAGGAAAGCATTGGCCAGGCTCAAGGTGATTTGGGAAATCAAGAAGAGCTCAGACGATTATACTACAGTACTTTGGACGCAGTGCTTGCAGAAATCTCAGAGCGTTTCGGAGAAAGAAATAGCAAGTTAATTGAAGCTCTTTCAGCTTTTGATCCACAGTATGACAGCACTTTCTTGGATGCGCAACTCGTACAAGATATGATGAACTTAACTAATTCGGAAGTGATTCATTCAGAATTTGTTGTGGCCCGACAATTCCTGCGTAAAGTACTGGCTAGATCGATTTCTAGTGGCGAGAAATTAACACTTAAACAAATACTCCAGGAGCATCATACCACGCTTGAAGCTATGCCTAGTGTACTCGCTGCAATGAAATGTGCGCTGACATTTGGAGCTTCTACAGCTACATGCGAAAACTCATTTTCTACTCTGAAAAATGTGTTCACGGACAATCGAAGGAGCATGCTACATCAGCGAAAGGCCCATTTAGTGCAACTGGCATTTGAAAAACTGATTGTTTCGATTGTCCTCTTGCACGTGTTTTTCTTGTTTAACACTGTAAAGCTGCTTTGACACAATCTGTATTGTATAAAGCGCTATATAAATAAAGGTGACTTGACTTTTGCTTGAATGGACAAATACATTTGTCAAAATACCTGTCTTGGTATACCTGACCGTGCCAGTAGAAAAAAATCCAGAGCGTTGAGCCTTGTGTTAACTTTAGTTTGTCAAAATCTTGCTTACTAAGTCCTCTATGTGATTTAGCAGCTTCCACACATTTTTCCGTGGTTTAGACATCATAAATTAGTAGAACAATGTCTTCAGTAGTACATTAACCGTGCAATCCACATTATCTCCAATATGGCTGTGCATTCGGGTAACTGACCAAACCGTGATGGAGGTACAATGTTTACATGTTAGATGGAAACATTGTACATTATGATCGAGTTTGTAGCTTAATTCACTATATTTTAAATAGTTTGACCACTGCAGTTCAGTTGGTGACAGACAGTTCATTAGGAAATCAGTTCACACATATCTGATTGACAGATAAAGCGCATATTTCAGTGTTGTTGTTTATTTTATTTTATGGATATTTCAGCTAACAGTTTGCTTTGTACATTCAGTTTAACAACATAAAGTTAAAGCTGGATCATGAATGATTCGCGCGAACATAAACGCATTTAGGCAGATCGGGGGAGCATTCCCTTCAGAAACAAACATAATCCACTGCGTCTTCAGTGGCTCAGATGTCGGGAGTAAATGACGACTGCTATGT
>NW_015624202.1:280117-295248 GCF_001515625.1 Sinocyclocheilus rhinocerous
TGTGACATCACACAGACAGGCATCTGAGATCGGCTCGATTTGAGAAAGGGGTAAAGATTTTAGTAGATTAACAAAAAACCACTGGGTGGTTGTGTACACACACTGCCAACACACATTTCAGTTCAAACAACTTGTAAAAGTGCATGTAGCATTATATGACCCCTTTAACAAACTGACATTTCTTCTTTTTGATTTGTTGAATGATTTGTTAAAGAAACAATGTATGTTCTACCTCATTGTGTGAAGGTTTTCCCTTACTTTTTTTTCTGAAGATGCATTTTTTTTTTTTACATTTTTTCCATAGTGTATAATATTTTTTAAGGGAAGACACTACAGGCAAAAATACTGTTTTTTTATGCACCGGTCAGTTTTGAGATTTTTCAGCTGCTTTGCTTTCATAACGTGTCTTCTTTCAGACTAGTGGAAATACAACATCTAAAATACACATTTAAGTGTTTATTGTATTGCACTTTATCTACTTGTGTCTGTAGTTTTCAATTCCAATACATATCTTGCTGTGAGTTTTCCCTCCACTTCACCAGCACTTAAACCAAACTTTGTTTTATTCCTATATTCTGAAGGTTTTTATAGAATTGTTTGTTCATATATCATTCGCCTGATTTCATACAACATTTTATTCCTAAAATATGGTGAAAATGATTTTATTCTGTCTGTTGACAGCATTTTCTTATTTATGAAGTGATAAAAAGATAAATTTTTTATCCCCTCTGTAAAAACCCGAAAATGTAGGCTAATTAGTGCATATTTAATAAAGCTTTCATAAAAAAAAAAAAAACCTTTCAGAAAACTTGTAATACAAAACAACTGTCTTACTGTACTAATCGACTGGGGTCTGCCCTGGGGAAGTGTTATTTATTAATTTGTTAATTTTACCCCATTCATCTGTGATGTCTTTCCTCAAAAATATTTTGTTTATTAATGATGTATTTAAATTAAGTCAATAAAATAAAAACTAAATGATTTAAAGAAAGCATTGCTTTAAAATAAACACGATGTGTAGCCTACTGCCATGGATAAAATGGGCAAGGCTCATCGCCCTCTCTACTTGGTCAGGCATTATAGGTCTATATTAATATTAATAATTCTACTTGTATATTTTCACAGTATATTTTAAATATACAGTGTTTATTAAAATTTAATTCAGCTGAAGAGCGTAAACGCTGCTGTCACGTGACGCCCCTTTATTTCCTTATCGCTGGTCGATTGGATGATATACGCTGTATTGGATTTTTCAAAGTAAGTTTTGGCATACAAATATTTTTTTTATTAAAATGTTGAAGTTAATGGAGACTCGTCTCTCTGTGCCGTCTAGCGCCGCCTTCAGGAATTAAAGTTAGTCTCATTACAAACAGCTGACTGTAGCACTGTAGAGCAGGTCTGCAAGTGGACATGGTCAGTTTAGCTTCTGCTCTTTGCGTATTATTTCCATGTAAACAAAAATATATTTTACTCTATGTATACTTATGTCATTGCAGGCGAAATTCCTCAGTCAAGATCAAATCAACGGTAAGCAGCTCTCAAGATTATGCTAAACTTTTCGTACAGACACACTATGTGATTGTTTTTATCTGATTAGTTAGATAAATACAGATGTATATCTTTAACACAAGCCAAAAATACAGGTTAATGTAGAGATTGAGCCACTATTAGCCTACCTGAACACCTATTAGGCTACAGCTTTCATAAAATGGTTAATAGACCAACCAAATATGATTATTGCCTTTATATGAATGAAAGCTTCATGATCTTTTTAATTATTTACATCTGCTAAACATTATATAAATGTTTATTGCTGTTATAGGCCTAATAGGAGGTTATTATATATGATTATAATATTGCACTGAAGCCCTTCAGTATTTTATTCTTTCACTGGAAACAATGTGGCTTTTGTTGCCGGTCACTGGACTTCAACTGACCGATTACTGCAGGACAAACACATGCAGATCCTCTGATGCAGAAACAGAGAGAGAACTGAACATGGAGCTCAAATGGGTACAAAATATTAGAATAAATACAAGACCGATAATGCACAATTTACACAAAGACATACACTGCAGAAATGCAAGGAAATCTTGAACGCTCCACTGTGTCATACTGTCTGGCTTTGATTCCTTCGTCCACCTGCTGTCGTTGATAATGCTGTAATCTTGAGTCCCTCCTAAACAGGTCGTCTCAGTTTATGCCAGAACAAATCCTTCATTTGGGATTAAAGAGATTCTTTGCCAAACTGTATCCAGTCCTTATCAAACAAAAAGCGTTTTGATCTGTCATCTGGATGCATTTCAAAGTTAATCTGGGTAAGGTGTTACATTTCAAATGTTTGCATACTACACTTTCTGTGTATAGCAGTACGTTTGTGTCTTCCTTCAGAGTATAAAGAGTGTTTTTCGCTGTACGACCAGAAGCGCAGTGGTAAAATGAAGGCGCAGGATCTGCTGACGGTCATGAGATCTCTGGGCTGCTGTCCGACCCTGCAAGAGCTCGACAGACACTTGCTGACCCATGAAATCGGTATAGTATATACAACCTAGGGCTGCACGATTAATCGAATGCGATTGTCATGCGCATTTTGTTAGTAAAGCCGGTTCTGTAATCAGCAGGAAATCATCATGTTCGTTTAAGTAAAATGGCTTGTGAGCTACAAAAACACTGATGTTTTCCTAAACACCTCCCCTTCTGCTCTCCATCTGTCAGTCAAAATGATAGCCCCGCCCAAAACTCACTCTAGAGCGCAAATGTTCCCGCCCACTTTTTCAGCAGCCTGAAGTTTTTTCCCTGAGGGATTTTTAAATAGTGTTTGTAAAAGAGTTATAACCTATGAACCAAACCAACCAGTGTTGAGGTGAATCACAACATTACACACTTTGAAGCAAGCATTTGAAGCAAAAAAAGTATTTGAAAATCAGACAATGACAGTGTAATGGCTTTAATGAAGGAAAGAACTACAATACCATTTATTGCAAATGATACAATCAAAATAATACTAATGGATAAATATAAACTATTGCTTTAAAGATGTTGATTAAGTTTATAGAAACGATATATTTTATATTTAGCACAAATATAACATTTGCAGTGCTTCATAGAAGTGGGTGAAGCTCTTTTGGCGTGATTTGCTTGTTGAGATTCTCACTGAATTCTGCTGTTGAATGTCAGTATTTTAAAAAATAAGTTGAAATATTGCAGGCTGATGGCTTCAACAGAATCAAATACCACTGATTAACAACTTCCTAGCTCACAACTGGTCTTTATTTAAAGTTCAGTTCAATTCAGTTCAATAAATGTCATTGTTGCAAAGTTCATCCATTATGAAACGAATTCATTTCTGCTTTAGCATAATAATTGATGAACTTTGCAACATTGACACTGTTATTGAACCGAATTGAATCAACATTAAACTGAATTAAGCTTAATTATGACACTTTTCTGCTTCTGTAGAGCAGCGTTAACAAAAATGATATTTTTTAACCGAAATGAACAAAAATTGGAAATAAATAAAAACTAAACTAAAACTGAAACTGATTTTAAAATAAGTTAAATGAAAATAGTAATATTTAAGAAGAAAGAAAAACTAATAAAATGACAAAAGCACATTACAGAATTACTAAAAATGAAACAATTAAAATGAGAACTGAATATTTAAAAATAAAAGGTGATGCAAAATAGTCATAAAAACTAGCATATAAATAATACTAAAATAACAGCTGCTTTACAGCTGAAATTTTCATAATTGATTAATTTTGCGTGATTAACACCTGTTATTTTCCTCTTTTATTAATGCACAGCTGCTTTGAAACAATCCTTATTGTATAGAGTGCTATAACAAATACAGTTACTGTTAAAAAAAATTACTGTTAAGTTAATTGAATAAAAATCAATTCCTCTATGGAGAAAATGAATGGGGTTTTTAGTTCTCTATTGGTTAAATCAAGCAGCTCAATGAAAATGATCACTTGGCTGACTTGCAGTGACTCTGAACATTAAGCTGAGATACTGGAAGTATTTGAACATCCAAACAAAAGACTCACGTCTGTGTTACGTTGTCGCGTGAATGTCCTGCTAAACTTCCAAGCCCCAGGTAAAGTCAACAGTGTAAACTTGGCTTACTAAGTTAAATAAACTTGAAATCTGTAGGAGTACGTGGATGAAACTCAACAATAACAACCGCAAACCTCAGTGTGCACATCCAGATAAAGCCAGTGAACGCAGACAGATGGTTTATAGAGTCCCCTGGAAGAAAAACAGAGCACTGAAAGTCCCACGCTACACGCTCACAATGATTTTAATTGAAGGAAGTGTCATTTGAACTGACATCACATGTGGTGCCGCTGATGAAATGAACCCCAGCTTGACGAACGTGATGCAATGAACTAAATATAAACCCTCCGCAATAAATATAACTCTCAGCCTGTGATCAAACGGCTTCTGTATCTGAAGCTTTTTGGCAAAGCGCTTTGACTCTGCCTGTCCCAGATAAGAGAGGCGAGTTGGACTTCTCCACGTTTCTCAGCGTGATGCATGCGCAGATCCAGCAGGAGAACCCGCGGGCCGAGGTCCTGCAGGCCGTGAGGTTAATGGACACGAGCAAACAAGGCTTTATCACAGCGGCAGAGCTCAGGGCCAGACTGACAGGCTTTGGAGAGCGACTCACGGATCAGGAAGGTAAATCTGATTCAGACAAAGGGCACAGGGGAGATAGAACTACATTACCCACAATGCATTGTGCACAGTGTTGGGAAGGTTACTTTGGAAAAGCAATAGGTTACAGATTACAAGTTACCCTATTGAATATGTAATAAGTAGTGTAACTATTTCAATTTCTTTATTAATGTAACTGATTACATTTGATGACTTTTCTAAATTTGTAATGTTTTCAACTGTTAAATCATTTTCAAACATGTAGTATTATTCAACACTGATTACTGTCACTTTCAAAATCCTTCATCGCTTGAATTAAGATTATAATAATTTAATTTTAAAGCACAGCCACCACAAAATCAGACTTACTTTGAGATCGTTCTGAGCTTAAATACAGATTTAAATTCATAAGATATAGTTTAATGCTATGATACTGTTTTTGAAATCAAATCTTGCATAGTTATGACAGGAAACACTGGCATCTAACAATGGCTTGGAAAAAAACAGTTAATCTTAAAAAAAATAAAGCATATAAATAAACCCAAATAGGAAATAAAACTGTTTTTGAATAAGCGAGTGTCCTATTCTGTGTCCTAAACTCCTGAAACACTGGTGTCTCATATTTTAGAGCAGTCACCGCAATTTATGAAATTTATGAAGCCAGGTTCAAAATTCTTATTTCATTTTGTTGACATTGTTGAGTTAATGGTTTTTTAGTGCGGATTTTAGATATCTATTTTTAACACTCCATAAATTAGAAAATACTGTCAACAGACGAGGGAGAAAAGGAAAAAAAAACACTTTTTTTTTTAAAATAAAATGTTATATAATCCAATGTGAATGATATATGAACAAATCCCTCTATTAAAGTCTTCAGAATATAGATAGGAATAAAACTGTAAATGTTGGTGTATGCAAGTGCTGCTGAAGTGTGGAGAAACAAACTCATTTTTAGAAAATGGCCTTAAACAAAATCTACAGATGCAAATAGATACATTTCAATAAAATCAAAATTGTAACCATTAAAATCAAAAATCAATAAAATTGTAAATTTGGTGAATGTAAGTGCTGCTGAAGTGAAGAAACAAACTCGTAGTCATTCAAATCAAAATCTGCAGACACGTATAGATGAAGTGCAACAAAATAAACACTTAAATGTGTATTAAAGATGTTTTCTTTCCACTAGTCTGAAATAAGACATGTTATGGAAGTAAAATAGCCCCAAATCTCTAAATGAACCAGTTCATGATTATACAAGTTCCAACTTTTCATGTCAAATGCAGCATGTTAAACACATCTATAAATCTAGTGAAATCCTGCTGTCTGTGTTTGTGTCACAGTGGACGAGCTGCTGAGTGAAGCCGGCGTGACGTATGACGTGCAAATTAACGACGAGGGTTTTGCAAAGATGGTGACATTTCTGACCGGCTGATGCTGAACAAACTTCAGAGCTGCAATAAATCAGTAGCAGAATGTCATTCCAGCTGAAAACCACAGATATCACAGCATCTAAATCTTCCTAAAACAGCAAAAATGAAATAACTACACAAGCATGACCATATTTAACTGATAAAATACCTGCCAGACTGCTTCAATCATTAACTAACAACCGTGGGATTGTTTCCAGAGTCACCAGATGTGCGACTTTTTCACTTAAAGGTTAATAGTTGGCTTAAAGTTGACTTTCCTGAACTTTCAAACTGTTTATTTATACAGTCTTAAGTAGTAAAGATTTTAGATTATTGGTTTTGTTTTTAATATTGGGATCACGGTGCCCTCTTGTGGTTATAGAGAGAGTATTATTTTATATGGCATGAATCACATTTCTCAGAAATAAATGTAGTGTTCTCTCAACCTTCTGGTTAAAAAAATAATAAATGTGTATGTGGATCACTAAATGCCCACTGCTCCTCTCTCTGTGTAAAAACATGTTTCTTATAACCTATAAGAAGCAAGGACTGACAGCAAACTGTTGTTTTGTGAAGCAAACCGTCTTTGCATCACAGAGCTCATAAATCCCCCTGTTGTCGTGTTATTGTTTGCATGGGTTTATGTGTCTGTGTTGAGATAATAAACTGAAGTAAATCTGTTGCGGTAGAGTACGTTACTCCCTAAACCACAGACCTGCTGTCAAATGTTAATTAGATGGAATAACAGTAAAAGTTAACTTTGTAATTGTGCTTATGAGGAAAACAAACATTGCTATGATAAGACAGGACTTTATTATGGCCTTCAAATGGACAACATAGTAACACTGTTTACATTCATTTCCTATCGGACCATCACCTTCACATGGTTGAGGTCATTGACACAGCTTTATTACATTTCAAATGAGCAATACATTTTAATTATTTCAGAATTTCCAGGCAATAGATTCAAACAACAAAAAGGAGGTCGGAAACCAGCTAGGAATAATGCTGCTTTAAAATCTGGTGCATTTACAGTATGAGCATTCATTAAAAATTATTTCAATCTTCGAGTATTTTTTATGCAAACAAAATCTTACTCCAAATTTGAATAAAAGTGAAAAGATGGGGTTGGTCAAAACATTTAAAATAGCTCAAACATATATATATGTGTGTGTGTGTGTAGCTTATTGTTTTTTTAATGCAATGAAGCAATAATATTTTACTCCGAACGTGTATAAGATAATAAATGAGGAAATGGCCACATATTTCTAATAAGTAATGATAAGATATAATAACAACAACTATATAGTCGTATTATATCATAATGTTTATACTTATTATAATAATTGTATGCATAAACAATTCTCGTCAAATCTTGTCTATTTTTTTTTTTTTTTTTTCGAGTTTTAATGCAAAAGTATTTCCTCCAAACATGAGTAAAAGTGAAAACTATAAATAATTGCATTGCAGCGTAAGCCCAATATTTTATTTCGATAATTCGATACTCTGTACATCCAGGTCTGCTTCACCGCGCACGTTTACACGGAATAATAGCACTCTTTTAAATTCAGAAACGTGGACAGAAGCGTTAAAAAGCACTGTGGCTTGCAGCGGACGCACGGTTTGCAAAAGACAATTTGGCACGAACGTTTAGGGATGCAACATCTTGAAACATCACTTGAAAGAATAATAAAAAAAGGGTCGAACGACATCCTTGTAGAGTTTGCAGAATGTCCTCCAGTACTGTAACTCAAGTAAACAGCGCGCTTTTACGCACGGCTTCGCGCGTCTACCTCTTAACGGCGCAGTCCGTGGACGGTAACGCGTCGGTTTGCCCGTTCACCACCGACAATCTGTACTCCTCGGTCTCCATCACGTTCAGAGGAATCGCCGCCTGGCTGTCGTCGCGCTCCTTCGCGGTTCCCGAGAACGGGCGGATCTGACAGCTGTTGGCGATCGCGGGCGACGAAATCCTCCAGAAGAAGTCCTTGAGCATTTTCCTGAACTCCCTGCGCATGAGGCAATACAAGACCGGATTCAAGCAGCTGTTTGAGTGCGCCAGGCAAATGGTGACCGGGAACACGTACGTGTGGAGCGTGTAGTAGACTTTATCCCAGTGGATCACGTTAAACTTGACCAGGACTCCCCAGAAGGTGATGGCGTGGTTGGGCAGCCAGCATATGAAGAAGGACAAGACCACGATCGTGACGGATTTGGTGACTCTGGACCTGCGCTTGGGGAGGGTGTTGTTCATGCTCCGCAGGCGAATGAGGCGCAACAGGAGAAGGTAACACACGACTGTGATGAGCATCGGAAACACAAACGCCACTAGGATCTTCTGCAGGTGATAGAGAGCGTGCCAGTGCTGGCCGTTGGGGAAGCGCAGGAGGCACAGCTTGACGCCGCTGATCGAGCTCACCGTGGAGAAGATCGCCGTGGGGACCGCGCTTGGGGAGGTTGTTGTTCATGCTCCGCAGGCGAATGAGGCGCAACAGGAGAAGGTAACACACGACTGTGATGAGCATCGGAAACACAAACGCCACTAGGATCTTCTGCAGGTGATAGAGAGCGTGCCAGTGCTGGCCGTTGGGGAAGCGCAGGAGGCACAGCTTGACGCCGCTGATCGAGCTCACCGTGGAGAAGATCGCCGTGGGGACCGACGCAACGGTGGCTAGGAGCCACAGAAGCGCGCTGACCAGCTTCACAGAGCAGCGCTTGTTGCGCGTTCGGTCCTTGAGCGCGGACGCAACAGACCAATAGCGCGTCACGCTCATAGCGGTGAGGAAGAAGACGCTCGCGTACACGTTCATCACGGTCACCGTGACCACCACCTTGCACATGACGTGTCCAAACGGCCAGGTGAAGTCCAGCGCCATGTCCACGGCCCAGAAGGGCAGCGTGAGGACGAACTGGAAGTCCGTGACCGCCAGGTTCATGATGAAGTAGTTAATCGTGGATTTCTTCCTCCCCTGCCGGACTTTCATGAGGAAGAAGACCAGCAGGTTGCCCACCAGACCCACCGCGCACACCACCGAGTACACGATGGAGATCATGACGCGCAGCTCCAGCGTGCCGTCCGCGGGCAGGTTGATGTCCTCCAGGTTGCTGAAGCGGCTGAGCTCGGAGCCGTTCGCAGAGCTCTGGTTCTGGAGGTCCGCCATCCGGTCCAGCCAAAGCTCGGCGTCTGGTGTGCGGTGCAGCCCGGGTCTGTGGAGGGCTTGCATCACCTTGCTGGCTCGCGGGGGGTACACTAGGGGAACGAGTGAGTGCGCGTTTCTTCCAGACACAGCGATGAGGATGGAGACTCCCGCGCCATGACGGTGCCGTCGTCGCCGCCGCTGCTGATGCTGGAGCGGACGCGCCGCGCGGGGCTTTATGAAACCTGCGTCACCTGATGATGCGCCGCGCACGGGGGCGGAGTCACGAGGATCCGCTCCTCCCTCTCGAGCGAAACGAGGTTTGACTCTCTTTACATTACTCTTGCCTTGTGCAGTAGGCTACCCTTGGCCACTTGAGAGCACGTGCGCAAGACTGTCCCAGGTCTTAAAAACGCCAAAGCGCAGTGCCCTTAACGCGCACTGAATCCACACAAACCCCTTGTCCAAATACCCACACTTGCAGTCTTTGCACTTGACAACTTGATTACTTAAATGAAAATACCCACACTTGCGGTCTTTGCACTTGACCACTTGAACACTTATATGACGTATTTCCTGTATTTGGCCCAAGTGTTCAAGTGAGGATGAAGACCACAAGTGTGTCGAACTTTTCATTACCTGATGGGACACACTTATAGTGTTGTAAAAATGCAAGTGTTTACACAGCTTTGTTTTAATTTTAATTTGAAATACTTTGCATTTTAAAATCAACTTCTAAATGTCTGTTCAGCAGTCCCTATAACAGTACATAATTTAAATTTGTGGTGCTTCTAATTAAATGATAAAAAAAATGTTGTACAAAATAAATATCACCACAACTCATCTTTGCACCAATAAAAGTAAAAACACTGTTTTTCTACCAAATTATTTGTAATATCTAATTATTATATTAATATTTAACTTACATTGGAAAGGTTTCCGTGACCTCTCGCGAGATCTCGGCAGAAAGTCTCACGATTTATTTCCAGAACATGATGCATGATGGGATACACTAAGCCTGGAATAGCGCTTCGGAGCGGTATTCAAAATAGTGTGGATTCAGTGTGCTTTAAGGGCACTGCGCGTTGGCGTTTTTAAGACCTGGGACAGTCTTGCGCACTTCCCAGGTTAAAAAAAAAGTTCACTTCCATAATGTACTTAAAGTGCTGTATTTTCACGCACTAATTTTGTTCTTAATATACTAAAAATTATTCTTTAGTACTTCGTAAGATAAACTCAGGATCATCTAAGTGTACTCAACTGTGCTATTTTGGGACACCATGAATATATTTACATTTAGTCATTTAGCAGATGCTTTTATCCGAAGCGACTTACAAATGAGGACAATGGAAGCAATCAAAACCAACAAAAGAGCAATGATATGCAAGTGCTATAACAAGTCTCAGTTAGCTTAATGCAGTACATGTAGCAAGTTTTTTAAAAAATGAAATAATAAATAAAAAGAAAACAGATAGAATAGAAAAAGAATAGCGCAAGCTAGTGTTAGAGGTCTTTTTTGTTTTTGTTAATTGTTTAATAAATAAAAAGAAAACAAATAGAATACAAAAAGATTAGAGGAGCTAGTTTTAGTTTAAAAAAAAAAAAGAAAACAAGCATATATATGAACTAAAATCGCTTTTAACATACTATCTCTGTATTTAGTCACCACTTGTAGTATACTTGAACCCATCTTTCATACACTAGTACACTCAAGTGTACTAGTGGTGACTAAATAAATTTTTTAAATACAGAGATAATATGTTAAAAGCACATATAATAAAAAATATAAGAATTTTTTTTTTTTCAAAAATACAATTAAATATTAATATAACTGGGGGGAAAATGAATAACTCAAAATGTTTGGATTTGGGGTGTTAAAGGTCTGATCTTTTTACATAATAGATTTTTTTTTAAATATTAATATAATCATATTAGCCACACCCACGGCATTTGAAAGACCAAAAACATTTTAAATAAAAAAATGAATAAATAAATAAATAAAAAGGAAATTGATTGTGAAATAGACCCAGATAAAAGGTTTAGGCATTCATTTTTGCACAATAATATAGCCAATTATATCGAGTCACACCTCAAAGCATGTACCACAGAATGATGGAGGACCAAAATAGAGGGGGAAAAAAGTATATGTGCACTACAGTGAATGAAAAATGAATGCGTGGGTCTCTGGGGGACACTGCATTAGAGAGACCGCTGAACGCTGACGTTTCTCTCACCCGTAAGGTGTTTTAACTATTTAGATGCATTAAAGCTTGAATTTCACATCTGTGCTCAAAATTATACCTGTGAAACCGACCAGACCCGCAGTCAAAGACTTTGACCTTCACAGACCTGACTGGCAGTCGGCTGTGTAATCATTCATCTGTAGCACACATATGGAGGATGAAGCCGACGGAGACGTTATAACAGTTTATCCTTGAAACTAGATTCCTTTTCCTTGTGTGAAAATGCCAAAGTCTAAAGAAGAGCTGCAAATGAATTCATGTTTACTATAGTATACAGCAGAGGCGGGACGAAATGCTTGAGTCACAGTTGATGGCATTGCATCAGAAACAGAATATTAACTTATGTGACACACATACGCTAGCGGTCAAAAGTTTGGGGTCATTAAGGTTTATCCAGCAAGGGCGCATTAAACTGATCGAAAGTGACAGTAAAGACATTTATAATGTTACACAAGATTTCGTTTTCAAATAAATGCTGTTCATTTGAACTTCCTATTCAGCAAAGAATCCTGAAAAATATCATGATTTCCACAAAAATATGAAGCAGCCCAACTGTTTTCGACATTGTATGAATTCTGCCTAGTTCACCCAAAAATGAAAAGTTTACTCATCCTCATGCCATCCAAGATGTAGATGAGTTTGTTTCTTCCTCAGATTTGGAGAAATGTAGCACGGCATCACTTGCTCACCAATGGAAGTGAATGGGTGCCGTCAGAATGAGAGTCCAAACAGCTGATAAAAACATCACAATAATCCACACGTAATCCACAGCACTCCAGTCCATCAGTTAATGTCTTGTGAAGCCACAAGCTGCGTGTTTGTAAGAAACAAATCCATCATTAAGACGTTTCTAACTTCAAACAGTAACTTCTGGCCAAAATACGAGTCCATAATAACGCTTCCTCCAGTGTCGTCTCACATCAAAATCCAGCCACGTATTTGTTTAGAACCGTTTGGGCTTGTTAACAGTGCTTGATCTGTGCAGATTTCTCTCCTGATTCAGACCAGACCACTTTTTCACTGGAGGAAGCAATGTTATATGAACTTGTATTTTGTCTTCTCCAGATGTTAACTGATGGACTGGAGCGGTGTGGATTACTTGTGGATTATTGTGATGTTTTTATCAGCTGTTTGGACTCTCATTCTGACGGCACCCATTCACTGCAGAGGATCCATTGCTGAGACTGATGCAATGCTACATGTAATAACATACTAAAGGTAAAATCAGTTGAGCTTGAGTCTCTTTTAAATAGGTCACTTGTAAGATTCTTTAGATGACACCTCTTATGAAGACAGCAGATGGCGAAGCAGCTCACTAGGTTTTGGAACAGAGCCCCGATGACGCTATATAGGGGCCATAAAATGCCCGTGCATGTACGAATTTCAATATTGATTCAATCTTAGATTAGACATTTGGATTGTGTCATTGCAGTACCATTAAATGTTTAACTTTTAGCCGTTCTAATTAAACTCTGCAAAGTCGTAAATGTCAGTATGTGGGTGGATGTTCATGATCACTGGCGTAAGGAACTGGTTAAGATAAACTACACTTTTAAGATGTCCTCGACTCAACCAGAACATCTGAACGCATGAGAGCACACACACTCTCCTTTTTTGTCACAGCTGAACAATACAGTAAAGTAGACACCTATAAGCAGTGAGAAAATCAATCTTAAAGTACCGATTCTCGCATAACAATGTCCAGCCAAAGTCTAGTCGTTTATATTGAGCATGTGCAATATAGCGTTTGCAGTCAAAGTGTGTTCAGACGAGCAAAAGCTCACTTAGTGTCTCTGTGCTTTAGTGTTTGATAAAGCAGATGTGAACAGCATAACAATCAGTGCAAATGGAAAGTTCTTTATTTTTAATATTTTAATCTCTCGGGTCTGTAGTAATCAGTATTTTAACAGATAAATGACATACTGCGGCAAGGAGAAGGAGAGTATTTTTAGAGGAAAGTTCTTTACTTTTCCAGTGGCTCATTGATAAGCGACAGTTTATAGAAATAAAATAATTACTGTTATCTGTCTGCAGTTCCTCTGTCAGAAAATAAATAGCTATATATGAAAGCGGAAACATTAGTGACATATTTGATCATTTTCTGTATTTGGGTCGGCTGTGCTTTGTTGATGTGTTGGTTATTAAAAGATTGTTGCTGGTTCAAAACAACCTTAAATAACATTTTAGAGAAGATAAGCGCTTTAACGAAAATATGTGAAGCTTTTAAACCCTCCATCATGTTGTGTCCCACTGCAAATGCATCTCTACAGTTCAAGTCAAAAATATTTTGGAGAGAGCGTCACATATGCTACCGATAACAAAGTGAAAGTAGAGTTGAAATATTGGCAAGATTAGTAACTAGCATGTTAACAGTTTTTTTTTTTTTTTTAAGGATTAGTAAAAAGTGCATCATCTTTAACTAATTTCCCCTAAATGGCTAGTTTGCATTTTTTTATATAGCCTATTAATAATTTTTTGCATTTTGAATTGTAAAATATATATTTAAAATTTTATAAATTGTAATTTTGTATTTAAATAATATATAAAAATGTTTTGCATATTTGTAAAATATATATTTTTTGCATTTTATAAATATACGTTCATCTGAATTTATTAGGGGAAATGAATACATGAAAAGGCTGTGAAGTTTTAGTCATTCTAATTGAGTTGCTGTAAATTTACATAAAAACATACAATAAAAGTCTGCATGATGATATGAAGTCACTGTTTTAGGTTCCTGTCATGGTCCTGTCTGAAAGTAAACTTGTCCTATTGGTTCTGCTCCGTTGGGCTTTTTAATTGGATTCTTGAATTTGAGCCCCAATAACGATCCAGGCTATTATATCCGTCACACACACCCCTCATCCTCCTTATGTTCTCCTTTGGCTTTTGGCGTGAATTTCTGAACATCTGTGCGATTTCTGCATCAAGGGTGTCTAATGAGGTAAAAAATCCCATAAAAGAGCAATAAAGCTGAAAATTGGAATGAGATTTTCTTTAATATCATTCAATAATCCAATATTCATTGAACAGGACCGTTTCTGTGCCAGGCCCGCGTCGTTTGTGTCTTGGCACTGTTCTGCTGTCCTAAATCTAAACACTCAGTAGACGTCTTTGAAAACACTTCAGAAAATAACAATCTTTGACCCTGAGATGTTCAGTGTCTCTTTTTTCTGATTCCAGCAAGTAGGCCCTGTCCACACGAACGCTGTTATTTTTAAAACCGCAGCTTTTTCTACGCAGTTTGGCCGTTCGTCCACATGCAAGCGCAGCGCCAGGTCACTGAAACCGAACATTTTTGAAAACTCCTGCCAGGGTGAAAACTTTCAAAAACTCCGGTTGCAGTGTTATCGTGTAGACCAGTGGTTCCCAAACTTTTTGCAGCGTGCACCCCTTTCTAGTGTTTGACACATGTCAAGCACCCCCACCACTGTACTGCGGTTAAACACCACATTTTTTACTGCAATACAAGTATAAATACAAGTATTCACTTATGTAATAAATATAAAAACTACATTTTTTACCACAGTATGTTTCTTCTGTGTGCAGTTGTTCATTTGTTTCGATTTCTCCATGAGATTGTCTCACGTATGTCAACTGTGACCTTGTTACTATCGATTATCCATTATGAATTGCCGTTTACACCAAGTGTAATAAAATCAGAATCATTCTCGCCGAAATTT
>NW_015624202.1:295450-296680 GCF_001515625.1 Sinocyclocheilus rhinocerous
TTGTGACGTCGGCGCCTGCGCTGTTATCTCCGCCTACTGGAAACTTTTTCAGGCTTCTGATTGACCAACATGGCTTTATGGTTGAGATTATATCGCCACCTGTTGGCTTGGCATGCTCTTGACAGTGTTTCATAGCATGCGTTTGCGTTTTCATGTGGACGGAGGTTTTTTTAAAAACGGAAGAAGGAAAAACTCAGTTTATAAAAATAGTAAAGTACGTGTGGACATGGCCTAAAAATGTCTTATTCTCAGTTAAGACCAGTTCAAACCAAGAACGATAGCCATCGTGATTAAACTATGTCCAGCTGCGTTCACACCACTGCACGATAACGTTATATTTATTATTTACGCACGCTGCAGTTTTGCCGCCTGCCGCTTTAAATGTTCGCGTTCTTTAAAGCAGGACAGATTCTGATTGGCTGTCAGTGTTTTCTTCGTTCGTCAGCTGTTGAAATTCGTCCCTTTAAGGCACGTCATGCCACTCGGCGGCCATCTTGGAAACACCTCTCGGGCATGCAAGTACAGCTCCTATCTCTTTCGAATGGGGAAACATCAAATGCTCCAAAACTGGTCGCCAAGCTTACGATTAAATTTCATATTTGAAATCACCAATGAAATCTGACAACAACTGTATCATAAATGTTGTTTATTTTGCTCAAATAGCGTTAAAAAAGCTTATTTCTCAGGCTAGACCCACCAGTGCGCATGCGCAGTCCTAAGCGCACGTCTCAGAACGCTGACTGTTTCTATAGCAACCGGGACTTCTAACGCCAGCTGCAGTGAGGCGATTAGCGATTGGCTCTTTTGCTCAGAAGGCGGGGCTTCGTTCGATAGAGCGGCCATATTGAGCGTTGCATTTTTCCCCATTCAAACCTATATGAGTGACACCTCTTGGGTATTCTATAGCCTTTGAATTCATTCAGAAAATGATTACGCTTGCGCGTGCCTCAAAAGAGGGCTTACAATGTCTTACAAAGATACATAACGGCTACAAGTGTATGCACTACTTGCTTTATAAACATGAGTGGAATTTGCACCGCAGCGCCCCCACACCTTGATGCTCATGACAAGAATAGCATGTATAGTTATCTTTATTGAAGTGAATTAGGTTTAAATCGCCGTCATGGATGAATGAATTATATTTTTGCAATTTTACACATAATAATCCAAAATTTCACAAATCATGTTTTCAGGGGAGCCCATGTCTTATTAAGGGGAGCCGAGCTCCCC
>NW_015624202.1:297168-304616 GCF_001515625.1 Sinocyclocheilus rhinocerous
CAGCCAGTGCGCATGCGCAGTCCTAAGCGTGCGTCTCAGAACGCTGACTGTTTCTATAGCAACCGGGACTTCTAACGCCAGCTGCAGTGAGGCGATTAGCGATTGGCTCTTTTGCTCAGAAGGCGGGGCTTCGTTCGATAGAGCGGCCATATTGAGCGTTGCATTTTTCCCCATTCAAACCTATATGAGTGACACCTCTTGGGTATTCTATAGCCTTTGAATTCATTCAGAAAATGATTACGCTTGCGCGTGCCTCAAAAGAGGGCTTACAATGTCTTACAAAGATACATAACGGCTACAAGTGTATGCACTACTTGCTTTATGCAAGCACTATATAGGATAAATCACTATACAGGATTTACCCTATTATACTTTATCGAAACTAAAATATGAACCTTTCATAACCCATAATAGGGGCACTTTCATTTTGAGTCCACGCCTTCCCCTTGCTAAAGTCTTCTTGTGCGGGAGAAACGTTGATGCATGTGTGGAAGCCCGCAGTTTCCGAAGTGCAGAGGAAATATTATTTAAAAGTTTCCTTTTTCAGGTATGGTACTGTATGTTCATCGAGTTACACTGTTTATTGACTCTTCTTTTTAATTAACGCTGTGCCGTGAACGGGTCTGGTTTAAACTAAAAGATGGAAAACCAACGTTTGCTAATGCTGACACATAAACAAATATATGTGTTTGAGGAAATATTATATATTTTGTTAAAAAAAAATAATGTATAGGAGCATTTATTTGCTTTTTACCATCACTATCAGTAACTATTTTTTCCCAGTGGAAGGAAGGCATTCAATGATTTACTTTAAAAAAGAATAATAGCCTACATTATGTATTATGTTATGTTATGTATTTTTCTTTAAAGAATTTGGTTAAAAACATTCTATTCTGTGGAAAAATAAAACAATTTGTGTCTTGAGCATCTGTGGTACTTTAAGCAATGTAAGTAGTCAGCTCAATAGGCTATCTTATCTCATGTTTAATAACTTGGCCTGTGTCAGTCAGTAGAACATTATGTCCATAATGAGCAGTGTGGCTTTATATAACCAGTGTACAACCCAGGTAAAAAAAAAAAAAAGGTTATAAAAACATTGTGAAACTTTAGTTTGAAATGTTTCAAAAAATTTTGAAATGTCTGGTTTTCTTGTCGTGATTATAACGTTATTTAAAGACTACGAAATCATTTCTGACGACATTCTACTAACAGTATTTTAACTCAAAATACAACATTTTAAATGTTTATTTTTAATATTGTAAGAATGTTGAAGGGATAGTTCACCCAAAAATGAAATTCTGTCATTAATTACTCACCCTCATGTCATTCCAACAATTGAATAAAGTCATTATTTTTGTTTTCTTATATACAAATACAAAAAGTATTCTTGTAGCTTCGTAAAATGATGGTTTAACCCCTGATGACACATGGACTATTTTACCGATGTCCTTTCTACATTTCTGGGTCTGGGAACATTTCAGGGTTACACTTTATTTTGTTAGTCCACTTTAGACATTCTCCTAACTATAAGTAACTTTGCAACTACATGTCAACTAATTCTCATTAATTTGCAACTACATACTAACTCTCAGAGTAAGGTTAGGTTTAGGGGTAGTAGAATAAGGCTACGTTTACACGATAACGATGTAGTCAAAAACAGAAAAGTTTTTCCCTTGCGTTTTTAAAAAGTTTCACGTATCCTCCTTTTTCTTGTCGTAAAAATGGGCGCGGCCATTTGTAAATTCTATGGGTCTGGCTTCCGGTCTCATCTGCATCCAGCTATTTTTAGCTGTACAAAACAGTTCGTTTTGCTGCTTGATATTGAAAATTGGTGTGTCTTATCATATTATTTTAATGTATTATCTTATTTATGAACACACTGGTTTGTAGTGCAAACAGTTTTACCATTTACTGCACGTTGTTATTCTCCTCGTTATTTACCTATAGCGGTTAATGATCCGGAAGTCTCACCCATAGGCTTACTTCCGCGTTGAAGAAAAAGGTGGATACACGACAACGTTTTCAAAATGTTTCTCGTTTACACATATCCTCGAAAATGGGCAAAAACGCTGTATTACGTATGCCAGGCCAGTAGTTGGCGCTGTCACCTTGTTAGTAAACAGTACCGGTAGGGAAGTGACGATTATATGATGTATATGATGCGTCTCCGCTGTTGGTTGTAATATTGGTGAAGTAAATCCACACTTTGCTGAAGAAGCGTTAGAAGCGTTATGAGCAGCAACAACAGTAATGTTACCATGTACTCCGCCATTGTTGTGTACGTTTGTTCGCGCTTGCCTTTAAAATCGACACGTACTGCGCATGTCTACATACCTAACACGTACTATGCATGCGCATGACGTCACCGTGTTCAAAGATTCCCGTTTTGGGTGTTTACACAGAAACGATAACGGTGGTGTTTTCAAAAACTTGCACTTTGAAACCCGTTCTCAAAATTATGCGTTTTCAGTCCCCAAAACGCCGTTGTCGGGTGTTAGTAGAATGTCTAAAGTGGACTATCAAAATAAAATGTTACCCGTTTCAGTTGTGTTGCTGTCTATGGGAGGGTCAGAGAGCGCTCAGATTTCATTAAAAATATCTAAATTTGTGTTCCGAAGATGAACGAAGGTCTTACGGGTTTGGAACGACATGAGGGTGAGTAATTAATGACAGAATTTTCATTTTTTTGGGGTGAACTATCCCTTTAAAATTAATGTCCAATTTTCTTGTGATTATAGCATTATTTAAAGGTTAAAAAAGTTAGAACGCTCATTAAGTATGTAGTTCTAAGAACAATTTCTGTCAATGTTAGGGGAACGCATATCAAATATTAGCAAAGTCATAAGAACGTTCCATAAAGATTACTTTAAGAACGTTTTGTCCTATTTATATAAATTTTATGTGAGAATGTTCCCAGTTGGCTGGGAACTATCTAGTGATTACTGAGTGTCACCATAAAGGCAGATGATCGTGAGTAGGCTATATTATTTGAAAAAGGACAATATCTCTTAACTGCTTTCACCTTGTAACCTCTTTCAGACAGAGATAAGTAACCTTGTTATATAACTAGTCAGTTCGACTATGAAACGGACACTGAATGTTTCATCGCTGCCGTAACTGTTGGAGAAATGAACAAAGCTGCTACCAAAAAGAATAAAAAGATGAAACATATTTTCTGCTTCCATTTTGTACTGATTAACATTTCAAAGACAGCAAGCTTCAAAACATACAAACAAAACATTTCAAATGAATAAAGGATATTTCAGGCTCAAATTCTGTGAATATGAGTGTTCTGCTGCTCATTTAGACGTTTCAAAGAAGCTGACAGATGTGATACGAGAACACGACTGCGCGGATGTTCATCTGAACGTGACTCGATCGCTAATGTCAGAACCGTCTCAGAATCTCTTAACTCACACACACACCTTTTAGAACAAACTAAACAACAACAAAACACACAAAAAGCACTGAAAACGTCATGTTTTAAAAGCACTTAAATTTATTTAACTTTTTCTAGCAGATAATGTTGGTTAATAATGTGAATGTAATAGGCCTACTTCTGGTTCTTGTGGCAATCAAAAAATAAAAAGTTCTAAATGTTCCTTTAAAGCCAGTTGTGGATCAAATTAAGTTTAACTGATTTGTGTGACTCATTTGAAACTGTTTGTTTCAGTGAATCAATTCAGAATGGTGAAAAAAATGTGCATCATCATGACTCAAAGTTATAGTTTCATGTAATAAAATGTTTTAGTAAAATTTAGCTAGTATTGCTGTTTTTGCTACAGTATGTACTGTTATATTGGTGCATATAAAATAAAAAAATATAATAATAAATGTAATAATAAATTATATATTAAATAATAATAATACATTAAATATTAAATAATATTACATTTAAAATAAATGTTATTTTTTTTGTGTAATAAAATGTTTTAGTAAAATTTAGCTAAGTGTTGCTGTTTTGCTACAGTATGTATTGTTATATTGGTGCATATAAAAAAATGTAATAATAATGAATTTAATAATAATAATAATATTAAATTAAATATTGACTGTTTTTGATACAGTATATATTGTTATATTGGTGCATATAAAAACGTAATAATACATTTAATAATAATAATAATAATAATAATAAATTAAATATTGAATAATATTACATTTAAAGT
This sequence comes from Sinocyclocheilus rhinocerous, assembly GCF_001515625.1. NCBI lineage: Eukaryota > Metazoa > Chordata > Actinopteri > Cypriniformes > Cyprinidae > Sinocyclocheilus > Sinocyclocheilus rhinocerous. Next base: position 301,338 of record NW_015624202.1, read on the forward strand.
AAATGAGATTTTTTCATGTAATAAAATGTAAAAGTGTGCAAGTATTGCTGTTTTTGCTACAGTATGTACTGTTATATTGGTGCATATAAAATAAAATAAAATAAAAAATAATAAATGTAATAATAATAAATGATATATTAAATAATAATAATACATTAAATATTAAATAATATTACATTTAAAATAAATGTTATTTTTTCATGCAATAAAATGTTTTAGTAAAATTTAGCTAAGTGTTGCTGTTTTGCTACAGTATGTATTGTTATATTGGTGCATATAAAATAGAAAAAATAATACATTTAATACTAATATAATAATAAATGATAGATTAAATAATAATAATACATTAAATATTAAATAATATTAAATTTAAAATACATTTCTTTGTTCATTTATTGAAAAACACTGTGGAAAAGCTAAAAAAAAATTAGATTTAAATGTATGCATAAGCTTATTTTTCATTCTCCAGCACTTGTCATACCTACTGAGTTTTAAGCACTGTTTACGTTTTGTTCTGATGTTCATTTGAAAAAGTCAAATGTCAGATCCTTGATTTTGCAGCAGTGAGTTGAGAAAAGCAATTAAACTAACCCAGCCTCCAGATAATTTGAAAGTTTTGTTATTTCTAGCCCGAGAGCGTCTGTCAGCATCATCATAATGTGACTTTGATTGGGTGATTTCAGGCTGTGTTTGGTCTTCTGCCTCTTTTATTCCAGTTGTCGATGTTCTCTCAGTAAATCGACGTGTCCAGAAGGTCTGCAGCACATGTTCTCCAACATAATTATTTGGCAGCGGCGAGTGTCACAAAAGCTGAAGTCTGCTCGAGTGAATGGCACGTCTTTTGTGCATCTGAGAGTCAGATTTGAGATCATTACCTCGAGTGCGACGTCAAAGAGATGTCCTCGATGTCTCCTCACGGCTCTGGAAGTTTCTTTTAACATTCCCTGATGTTTCACACTTGGATAGATTTAGACAGGAGTTTTTCGAGCCTTAGAGCTGGAGCTCAGACTCTCCATTAAAAAGTGTACCCATATTTGGTACCTGCTCTTTTATGATACTGCTTTTGGTGTATGGATATAAATTGTCCTTACCTGCATTACAGAGTGTGTTGCTGCATGGCGCAATACCTGTACAGCAAAAATATATTTGTTTATTTCAAATTATACATACAAAAAAGGCCAAAAAATATATTAGCTATAATATATTTTAAAATATCTTATCTTAATATCATAAAATATTTCAAGAATATAAATCCAAGAAAACTAAAACTAACTAAAACCATTAAAAAAAAATCTTGAAATAAACTTGAAATAAAATAAATGGCAAATGAAATTAAATATAAAAATCTTATTTCTAATTTATTATTATTTATTTATTATTAAGTTATTAAGTTAAGTTATATAATTATTATATAAGATTATACTTATTTATAATCTAATTTACCTAGTTTCCAAGGCAACATTTCCCATTTTTGTTTAGTTTAACTTAACATACTAAATTAACTCAAACGAAAACAAATGTAAATTAATTAAAACTATGTACACACATATTTAGAAACAACAAAAACAAATTAAAATGACAAAAACAACAAAATTACTAAAACTTTAAAAGCAGTATGAGATGTAAAATCTAACTAAAAATATTAACTATAATATGATACTAAAATAACACTGAATATTTCACATTTCAAGAAAAACATTGTTGTCAAAAATGTGTGAATAACACATAAAAGTAGGCTTTACGATTGGAAATGTATTTTTATGCCACTTAAAATTATATTTTGGTATATGATGGTTAAAACTAAGTATATTTTAAATTTCAAAATTGAGCTTAACTGTTTATATATAGCATATGTTTTTGTTTTCTGTCTCATTTGTTCTCCATTTAGTCTTCCTGCAGTTTTTTTGTCCTTCATGTTTTTTAAATCGTGAATGTAAATTGATATTCAAGTCATTTCTTGTAAAATTTTTTACCACTGCACTCTTAAAAATAAAGGTGCTTCATGATGACATTGAAGAACCTTATTTTGTCTAAATGGTTCCATAAAGAACCTTTAACATCTGAAGAACCTTTCTGTTTCACAAAAGGTTCTTTGTGGTGAAAGAAGGTTCCCCTTCAGGAACTCGAGCTGTATCGAACGCTTTGGGAATGCCCCCGGCGACGGCGGCGAGACCCCGTACTGAAGCATGTATGAAATCAGTCCAATAGAGAAGCGAGACGTGACGTAAGCAACCAGGAAGCATAAAGGCGCATCCGGCAAACGCACATGTTAGCTTCTGCTCTTCAGCGAGCATGTCTGTGTATGTGTGTCTGTGTACGCAAAAAGCACTTAGTCAGTCAGGAATTGCTCTGTATAGAAAGCGAGAATTCAAATGCCTAAGTGTAAAGCAAAATATAATGTGGTGAGCGGACAGCGTTTCAAGTCGTGTGTTCCTCCCTGCCCACGCTATCACTTGGGTGGGGATACATACGATTTGTGCGTCGTCTGCTTGAGAGCGGAGCATGCACATGCAGCCCTGCTTCTCCCGCTCCGTGTGCTCTGCTCCCGCCTGGCCATCTTCGATGAAAGCAGCCAGGTTCGCGATCCTGCTGGGTCCGGCCCCGCTGTTGCTGAGGCTGAGGCTGTTGTTATCGTGGGGATCGCAAGTGGATTTAGCGGAGGGATCAGAGACGGGCTCGTCCTTATCTCGGCCCTCACCCGCTAGATCCACGGCTCCCTCTCAGGGATCGGAAGCCCGCCCCATGGTTTCTTCCCCCCGGAGATCTATCTTCCTCCGAGGAGGTTGATGTGATGAGCGTTGACACGGAGGAGACTGTGGACTCACCACCGCAGTCCCTCGTGTATGAGGAGCTAGTGGAGGTTGTGAATCGCGCTGTAGCCAAGCTCAACATCGATTGGCCAGCTGAGAAACAGGACGCTCGTCCCAAAAGCAAACTGGACAAGCGCTTCCTTAAAGGGGTCATATGATGCGATTTCAATTTTTCCTTTCTCTTTGAAGTGTTACAAGCTCTTGGTGCATAAAGAAGATCTGTAAAGTTGCAAAGACTAAAGTCTCAAATCCAAAGAGATATTCTTTATAAAAGTTGAGTCAACCACGCCTACCTAAAACGGCTCGTTCTAACACACCCCACATGTCTACGTCACGATGTGAGAAGATTTGCATAACGCCGCCCAAATATTCACGCAAAGAAAGAAGGCGTAACTTAAAAATATTTGGCTGCACAACTGTTGATAATTCTAATAATAAATCAGCATATTAGAATGATTTCTGAAGATCA
>NW_015624202.1:304682-344790 GCF_001515625.1 Sinocyclocheilus rhinocerous
TCGACGCGTTTCAGAAAGGCGGGGCATAGAGGAGAAACAATAATGTACAGTATGTGGAAAATAATGTTTTTTTTTACCTTAACCGCATAAACACATTTCATTACACCAAATACACAAAATAATGTTCTATTTAGCAACATCATATGACCCCTTTAAAGCTAGATCACAACCTTCACGCCGGGGCCTTCCATTTTTCCCTGATCTCCATGCCGAGGTGTTGATATCGTGGGAGAAACCATACTCATGCCCGACTCTTCAGTCCAACAGTCACCATCTACTCGAACATCGTGGGGCTGAATGAGAAGGGTTATGGGGCGATGCCGGCGGTGGAGCAGACGCTCGCGAGCCACAGACCTGTCGCTTCAGGCCACCAAGGAAAAGGCCAGAGCCATCGGCCATTCCATGGCAGCTCTCGTGGGTACGGAGTGACACCTGTGGCTGAATCTGTCCGAATTACAAGACAAGGACAGATCCTTCCTGCTGGGTGCCCCACTGTCACCTTCTGGCCTCTTCAGCGGTGCAGTGGACACTGTCGTCGAGAGGTTTCAGGAGGCGAAGAAGCAGGCGACGGCATTCCAGCGCTTCCTCCCTCGCCGTTCCCAGGTCTTTGGGACTGCTGAGCGGGAGCAGTCCCAGCCGTCCAGCTCCTCATATTGCCACTCATATTGCCAGACCCAGAAACAGAGCATCGCGACCCTTACGCATACTTCCATATATCCATCCTTCCTCAACACAGGAAGTTCCTGAAGTTTGCTTTCTGGGGTGAAGCATACCAGTATCGGGTTCTTCCGTTCGGCCTGTCACTCTCACCCCGCACTTTCTCGAAGTGTGTGGATACTGCCCTGGCTCCGTTGCAACTCCAGGGCACCCGCATACTGTATTACTGAATTATTAGCTCAGTCAGAGCAGATGGCGGCTCGGCATCGAGATGTCGTCCTCACCCATATGAAAGAGCTGGGGTTACGGCTAAACATCAAGAAAAGTGTGCTTTCTCCGCTACAGAGAACCACTTATCTGGATGTGGTGTGGGATTCGACAACGATGCAGGCACAGTTGTCTCCTGCTCGTATCAAAGCGATTCTCATAGCTGTGAGGGGAGAAGAAAGCTAACATGTGCATTTGCCGGATGCGCCTTTATGCTTCCTGGTTGCTCACGTCACCCCGCTCGTGACGTCTCGCTTCTCTATTGGACTGATTTCACACATGCTTCAGTACGGGGCCTCGCTGGGGGCATTCCCAAAGCGTTTGACGCAGCGTCTCGTTCCCTTCGGGGAACCATGGTTACATACGTAACCTCGAGACGTTCTACAGATTATAAAAAAGGTAAGAAAGAGATGGTTCTTAAAAGAACCCTTGACCGAATGGTTCTTTGTGGAACCAAAAATGGTTCTTCCATCTATGGCATCACTGTGAAGAACCTTTTAAGCACCTTTATTTTTAAGAGTGTGCCAGTACATTAAAACTTCCTATCATGGCCGTTTGCATTACATAATCTTACCAAATAACTGCGGTATCAAACTAAAACAAGCCGTTGAATAGCTCATTTTGGAGAATGGAGTGGTTCCTCCGACCCTTGACTGACTTCTCCTCCAGTACCTGCAGAATAACATGTCTTATCTTCCCCTTGCAGCCGTCTGAATGCATACCTCCAAACGCAGGAGTCCAAATCTGAGCAGGAGCAACCATTCAGGTTACAGGGGGATGAATGACAAGCGTGAAATGAGCTTGTTGCCTCTTTCTTCCCGTTCATTTGTTGGTCTGGCTCTCGTTGCGCTCTCTGTCTGATTATAACACTTAAGACTCTGATATATTCACTTCAATATCAGTGTGAAGAGCAGATGTTTGGCCTCTTGTGAAGCACATGGAGGGTCTGTTGCTCGTTTAGAGTTTGATGTTTGAAGCCTGTTCATACAGGAACTTCACAAGGTCAAGTTTATGCATTGTTGCATTGAGAAATGTGTTAGACGGCAATTCACATCAATGCAGTGCAAGGACATGTTGCATTCTCAGTACTGCCACAAGAGGTGCGATAATAGACATTAACAGCCTTCTGAGATCAGATTTCACTTTCAGCACATGGTTTGAAAAGAATCTTGCAGTTAAAGTTTAGAGTTAACTGCATTTAGATACCTTATTAATAACACATCCAGTTTAATAGCACTTTTTTTACTTATAACATTTATAAATCATTAGCACAATAAGCAAAAGTAATATATTATGGTCAGAGATTTGTTCTAACATATTCAAGGTTTAAATTAAATTATTTAATTATAAATTAATTAAACTAAAGTCAGTCAAATAAAGGTCACAATTTGTAATTATGCAAATAAAATCACTGAATTAAGTTTGAGTGATATAAAGTATAAATATGCAACTTCTGCATATTATTTTATAAAAATAAAGTCATAAAAATAAGGATTGCAAAATGTAATAAAATCAGTTAAGTGTAAATTATATAAATATATTCAACAAAATATTCATGTTTAAAAAAATATATATATATATATATATTCAATATTCAGTCATGTCAATTTTAGTTTACGAAAATGTGTCGGACTGCTGGGAGGTAAAACCAAAAATAATCTGTCACAGTTTTTTTTGCTTTGTAACACTGGGCCTTTATATATGTTTACATTGGTTTATTTTACCAACAGGATTACAATGAATCTATCTATCTAGCTTCAAAAAAAATTGTAATGCATATATTGAAGGCTGGGGTGGGTGATATGATATGACTGTTTTATTTTATATATATTTATTTATTTACACAAAAGAACATCATAAGAAGTATACAAATGTAATAAACATTTTATGCTTTATGGTACAGTATCTGTATGTACCAGTACAGAAATAAGTCAGAAATAATTCAAAAATTAAATAATCATGTAAAAATACTGCATACTTTCAGTGTACAGAATAAACTGATTATTACTGAAGCTGCTAAAGTTGTTCAGTCAAGAGCAGTGAGTGTTGTCTTAGCTTTTTATTTTTGTAACATTAAGGGAACAGATATCAGCAGGTTTATGAGGCTAATGCATGGATCAAATTTAATGATACACAGGCAATTTTTCTCTCAACTGTTGACTCTCACTTCAGACCTGACATAACTGACTGTTTACATGAATACTCACCTTTATGGACATTTTGTTTGTTATTTATTTGACAATTTAAGCGAACTAAGCTGCTAAAAAGTGCTGAATTTGTGATCGCATACTTTCTGCGGGTGTGTGTGAATAAGCACATTTATCATCTTACACATCCTGCACTTTATTTTCTCATTCATGCATGTTTCTTCGTGGCGACGTCATCATATACTTTGTTGGCCGCTGAATAAATACAACAATTGTTTATTAGATACATTCATCTTTTTAAAAAAAGTAAAATAAAATATATTTATATTATCACACTTTCTGATGTTTAACAAGATACTTGGATAACATGCTTTTCGTCCTCTTGAAAAATGACACGCATGCGCAGTATCATCAGCTCATCGGTTCTCAAATCGGATGCGTCCGAATGAAACGGTTCTCGGTTCAGTGTACTGGTGATCCGAAAACCAATGCAACTGGTTCTTGACTCGAGAACGAGAACCGCTCCAGCAGTGGGCGTGTACGTTCGTTATCCGGCTCGCTGCACACATGCTGCTCTGCTCGTGTACTGTTTGTGTACTGTTTGAGTAAATGAATTACTCCGGGATATCTGTTTATTTCGACTCAGAGGGAGTGTCAGCCACGTTAAAAAAGTGAATAAAAAAGTAATTTGTGGATTAATGCTTACTGGAGACGCAAACTGTTTCAAACGATTCAGTCCGATTTGGTGAACTGGTTCAACCGGTTCACGAAGAAGAACCGGTTAAATCGAACGATTCGTTCGCGAACTGGACATCACTAATAGAGAAACATTGGAAGATCCGAAGCTCGCATCGGTTTAATGGTGTTTATGCTAAAAAATGGAAACACGATGTGCCTAGTGTACTTGTAACACTAATTCCATTTATCCTGAGAGGATAGGCAATGTAATTTATAATTCCATTTCCTAAATCCAACCAAAACAGACTAAAATGTCCCTAAGCATTCAACCCCAATGACAATGAAGACGAAAACGTTCATTTTCTGGTTGTCATACACTCATTAAGTTACAGTTTTCATCTGCTCAAGCAGAACGTTAATGTCATCTTGTGCTTCAGCAATGTATCTCTGGCTAAAACTAGATAATGTTAACGTTAAAGTTAGTGAGTCCATGCTAAAGTACAAACCTAAATAGCGAACTGTTCTCACGTCATGTACCGTGCAGTGAAAGTCAAAAACACATAAACGAAGGTCTATATTAGAGTGCCTCTCCATATTAATCTGGTTAAATGTAAATTAATGTAATCGGTATATGAACGGTGTTGATCCGGGCTGTTGTCATTGCAATCGTGACGAACGTAACATAATTCTCCCGTTTGCATTGTGATCTGTATTTTTACATATTTATTTTAATATCTTTTATATATCCCTCCATGGCGTTTAAGTCCCACTTGAAGGTCCATCTGTGTCCCAAATTTATCAGAAACATCTCGGAAGAAGGTTTTCACTGACCGCTGTCATTGTGAGACAGTGAGCAACTCCGTTTGTTTGTCCGAGTGAGCAACAGTAACTAAGGGGGGCGTGGCTTACCAATAGGTCAATTGAAACAGTTTGTCTGTTGTTCCTCTGCTTTTCGCGACTTCAGCCATGTTTATGTGACACCGTCAGTACTGCTACTGGCTCAACTCGTTAGTTTTATGAGATTAACTGAAATAAGCAAAAAAAGTATGATGTTTACAAATAAAATATCAATATTTCCATTCCAAAGATAACACTATATGAACATTTTCAGGTGAGGTAACCGGTTTACTGCTAACTAGTGAAAATACTCCATTAATATGACGAGCTGCACCTCAGAAATACATGTTAGATGGAAACATTGTGCATTATGAGCGAGTTTGTAGCTTAATTGACTATATTTTACATAGTTTGACCGCTGCAGTTCAGTTGGTAACAGTTCAAGAGGAAATCAGTTCACGCACATCTGACTGACAGATAAACCGCACGCTATTATTTCCACTCATGTATTAAATGTACATCCTTGAAAGCGAAATTACAGCAATGGTGGTTACATATACATATATTTAATTGTTTGATCAAAATTAGGGATAATTTAGTATTCGCTGGATATTGGTAGGGACATGTCTCGAGTGTCCCTACTAAATTCTACGGCCTTGGAGAAACATATTAACATTGTTAAATGGCTTTAGGGTCGGAGAGAATGGAAATGGTAACTAACTAAAATGATGACCTTCTACACATTGACTAATATTACAAGTGGACTTACTTAAAACTACAAAATGTAAGTGATCAGTTTGGTACCTTTAATGCAGTGTGCAAGTCTCAGATTGGTGTGCACATTAATTGTCTGTGCATATAATCCTAACTCACATACGCACAGACTGAAGATCTGTTGTTTGATTGGGGCTGCTGCCTGGTGGCGATCAGACGAGAGTCATTTGCATTGCTAAACAGCATACAGGTGAATGTCAGTAACAATCTTAGATTACCGCAGCCACGCTGACCTTTTGCCACAAACAAAATGCATGCTGCACAATCAGATGGAGTGTTTCGTGTGACTGGCTGTGCTGATGTCACTGAAGGTCGAGCACTTAAACTCGCTGTCGCTGAAGTGCGGAACTGTGGAAATGAAAGCGAAGAGTTTGAGGAGTTGGTAAATTCACGAGCTGAATACGAGGACTCAGATGAAAGCACTCATCAATGCATAGTGTTCAAGGGCACTTCTTTATGAACATCAACCTGAGGAGGTACTGTAAAAAAACACAGGCACAGGGTTTAGGTTTCAGAAGGTTTCTGTACACTGTGAAATGTGTTAATATGTAAAAAAAAAAATGTAAAAAATTTATATTTTCATATTTTCTACATGACACACATACATACGTGCATACAAAAACACACATATATTATGTAAACAAAAACTTTTATTTTGGATGCGATTAATCACGATTAAAGTCGTTACAGAACCGGAGGGTGTTGTCCGGCTTTGGAACCATCACGATGGGGCTGGCCCACGGGCTACGGGAGGGCTCGATGATTCCTAGTTGGAGCATCTTCTTTACTTCCTCCTCTATAGCCGGCCGGCGAGCTTCCGGTATCCGGTAGGGCCGCTGCCGGACTACGACTCCTGGTGGTGTGCGGACCTCGTGTTCGATGATGGTGGTTCTACCCGGGGTCTCCCTGAACACATCCTGTAACTGACTGACCAGGGCCTCGAGTTCCACTTTCTGGGTCGCCGACAGCTGCGGTTCCATGTCCACTACTGGGGGCCCGGTATAGGCTAGCGCGGTGAGTTGCTCGGGCCGGGGAACCCACTTCTTGAGCAAGTTGACGTGGTAGATTTGCTCCGTCCGTCGGCGGCCCGGTTGCCGCACCCGGTACGTCACCGGTCCCATCCGTTCCACTACGGTGTAGGGCCCCTGCCAGGTCGCTAGGAACTTGCACGCAGCTGTCGGGACCAGTACCACCACTCGATCGCCCGGCTGGAACTCCCGGGCCTGGGCGGGCCGGTCGTACAGCCGTTGCTGGGCGCGCTGGGCGGTCACGAGATGTTCCTTAACCAGCGGCATGACCCAGTCAATCCTCTCCCTCATCTCCCGCACGTGCTCGACGAGGCTCCGAAGGAAATTTAGTAATCAAATGCTTGGTAAACGCTGCAGGTGTCATGCTGGTCTCAGACATGGACATGAACCTTTAATTTCCTTCGCTGTCATCATTTCAAGTGTGATTTGGACATGAAAGACAGTGGTGATATCTGAGCAGGTGAGTTGTTTGTTTACTGAGTGAATCAGTATTGTTGAACAAATCAGCTGAGTGAATGATTTAATGACAAACTCATAATACAGTCATTTGTTGTGTTCCCGAATGAATCAGTGTTTGTAAACGAATCGTTTGAGCAAGTGATTCTATGACTCATTCATAAAAACAGTCACTTAGTTCCTGAAGGAATATGTGCATATGAAAAAAAATTGAATGAACAATTCAGTGATTCACTTAAAGACAGCTGCTGAATTCAGAACCACATACTAGTATACCACTCTTACTATTTTTACCATATCTTTCTCTGGCTAAATTAGTAATATAGCATGCTAATATGTGGCTCTGAATTCAGCAAGCAACTTGTTTCTTTTCCATTTCCATTTAGTCATTTTGCAGACGCTTTTATCCAAAGCGACTTACAATTGGGGAATATATAAAGTGATTCTTCTTAAAGAGGCAAACAGACATAGGAAGTGCCTGTAATGCCAAGTTTTAGGCATTGTTCAAATAAGTACAAGCTATAAAGGGAAGGAATAAATAAAGAGAAAGACAAAGTTTTTTTTTTTCTTCCGTGACTGACAGTAGCGCAGTCTAGGTTGAATGGCCACTCCTGACTGGTTCGCGTCCAGTTTGTTGTTCTGTGAAAGAAACAAAGATACCTGGTTGAAAACAACTCGTTCGAGTGTTTTCACTATGAATGGAAGGAGAGATAGGTTTTTTGAGCACTGGGGTTACCCAAGCCTGCTTGAATGCAGTGGGGAAGGTGCCTGTGAGGAGAGATGTGTTGATGATGTGTGTGAGTGCTGGTAAGAGTGTAGGACCTGTGTGTGTGGGGCTGAGAATTGACTACTGATTGTTCTAGTTTTGTCTGTGAAGACAAAATTAGTGTTTTTGTCTGTGTCCGAATAAATAGTGTTTTTAAATGAATCAGTTGAATGAATGAGCAGAAGATCAATGACTCATAAAGGCTGTCATGTTGTGCCACCTACTGGTGTATCGATGCAACATGCTTAATAAACAACATCCACTTGTTTTGTTGCTGAATGAATCAGTGTTTTAAACAAATAATTTGAGTTAGTGATTCTATGACTGATTTATAAATATGGTCACCTAGTTTCTGAAGGAATCTGTATATGAACATATCTGTTGAGTGAATGATTCAGTGATCAGTCAGCCACTTGTTTCTTTCCTGAATTAATTGTTTTTAAATAAATCAGTCAAATGAATGATAGAATCAATGAATGAACTGAAGATCAATGACTCGTAAAGCATGTTTTGTTGCACCCCCTACTGGTGTATTGATGTACCATGCTTAATTCAAAGACTCATGCTGCGTCCCAATGTGCCTACTTATACTACGCCCTTAAAGTATGTACTCTTTTGGTGAAGAAAAAGTACACACTTTTGAGTGTGTAGTAGAAGAGTAGGCAAGCTTTGGGACATACTATCACGTCACACAATTGCGTCTTTAAAGGACCACTCTGTCGCACCTGTTACACGCACCCTGTCACTGTAAACTGGCCTGTCAAACATCTTGTCACAGCTAACATCCTCCACATTTCATTTCATTTAGCTTCCTACCGTACTGGAGAGAAAAGAAGTAGCTCGTTGATCTGCCAGTCGTGGGTCTTTCATGCGGAGAACTCTGCTCATGTTTTCTGCATAATGATGCATTTAAAAGTTAACGACCAAATGGATGTTTATAAAATTTCACATTGCTGTTGCAGATGAAATATAACATGGATAACAATAAATACATATTTTTTACCAGGTTAAATGTTGATTATTAGTAACTCAAACCCCTATTTGTAAACCTCTCTACCTAACCGTCGATCGCGCGCATCTGCCACGTTTGTAGTTTTTCTAACGCGTTTTATTCGTGTTTGTAGTTCTGGACCGAATACTTCGCCAAAGCGCAATGGATTGTGGGCAATTTTAGCCATTAGAGTGTGCACAGATCCACACTTCAAAAATCGACCTGAAATAGTAGACCATCCGGGGACTTTTGGCATACTCTTTTCAACATACTATGCTTTGGGACACCCTTATTATAATCTCACATACTATTTAGCATGGATAGTATGAACATTGGGACACATGGTCTCTCATAAAGACATCAACTTGTTTCGTTCTTGAATGAATCAGTGTTTTTAAACGAATTGTTTGAGTGAGTGATTTTATGACTAATTTCTGAAGCAATCCGTTTATATGAACAAATTGGTTGAGTGAACGATTCAGTGATTCGGTTAAAACAGCAGCTTGTTTCATTCATGAATGAAATGAATTGGTTGAATGAATGAAGAAACAATTCAATGACTCTTTCATAAAGACAGACATTTGTTTCATACCTGTTTTTGAGTGAATCGGATGAATGAATGAACAAATCACAGAAACTCACAGAAATGTTTTCATGCAACTCACAGAAAAAGTCAGCCTTGCAGGCTCTTTATTCCAATTTTAGTTGACATCAGACATTGTGAAAAACAAATATGCATAGTTTCATCTAATTTCTTCTTGACTATAGCACATCATAACCCACTCTCTGCTAAATGAAGCATGGTGCATGTTAAAGAATGAAAAGAAAAGAAAATCAATGGCTATGCTGCTTTTGAATAATCTGGAGCATCAGCAGGCAGATGGTTAAATATGTATTTTGGTGTAAGATGTGTAAGTGGTTTTTGTAGAGTTATACATGAGGGAAGCTGACTGTCTGGAGCCTTATGAGACCAGCATTGATTCCCTTTGTTCAGAGTCCATCATTCTGATCATTCTCTCTCTTACATGCAGTCTCATTTATTAATTTCTCTGTGCTGTCCATCACCACATGCCAGGCTTTGATTAATATCTAATGATATTTCCTGAATTTTCTACAGGAAATGTGAAAATCTAGTTTGTGCTCTCTCGCCTCTAATTTCTGAAGATGAAATGCTTCTATATTCATACGATCTCAGTTAACCAATGCAATCTAATTTGACTAGGTTTCTATGTCACTGAGCAAATATGAAATCCATGCATCAGCTGAAATGCAAAAGGAATCGAAGGTGTATATCAAAAGTGCATGCGGTCAGCTTCACGGTCAGGGAAATGACAAATCAAGGCCAGTATTCCAGTGAACAGCTCTTCGTCTCTCTCTCTCTTTCAGACAGCAGCCGTCAGTCAACGTTTCTTCCCTCATCACTGCGTCTCGTTATAGCTCGCAGATTTCCCATGGAAAACGAATTAATGCGCTAATATGGCAACAATCTGCGCTAATAGTGCTCGCTGCGTCTCCTGTTTACATGTGCTTAGCGCAGACGAACGCCTTTTTAATCGAATTGAACTGCTCCATTAGATTAGAGAATAACTGGCGCTCTCCAAGATGACCTTATAGCTAATGTCAAACTAACCAGTGCCTAGTTGAGGTTTACTAATAGTAATAGTAGCCTAATTGACTAGTTTCAAGATCTGGGTAGCCCTGATAGATTGAATATATAAACACACACACACACACGCGCACAAATGGGAGCTTTACATCATTAACACCAGCGTTAACATTATCAGTACTTACCTAAAAATATATGATCTACATATCATCTGACCCCTAGTGGATTATCCATGACCTTTAGAAAGTTGAAGAACTTTCAATATTATTTTAAAAATATCTGCCTCCGTGTTGCAATTAATTTATTTTTGCTTGGAAATCTTTGTCGCTTGTGATAGCAATGGCAATAGTTTTTTTATTGTTATTGATATGTTAAAATTAATATTTTGATGATTTAAACCTAATTTCTACTTAGTATTTCATACATTATAGAAAAATTGTGTGGAAAATTTCTAGCAAATACAATACAGGTATATTGACTGGAGAAAGTAATATGTCCACCACAATAAACGTAATCATATAATCAATGAGTCATTTAATAATTAACGTAAATGAATTAAAAAATGTATTTGACCAATATATATATATATATATATATATATTTAGAGTGAGAACTGATGTATTTAAGGAGCTCTTAAAATTGTTTTCAAATTAAATAAATTCACCATAGTCTAAAACGCTAAAACAAAAATCTAAATTTATAAAACAAAGATTTTTTGAGTATGTTTTACAATTAAAATACTGTTTTAGTTTTTCGACGTCAAAATCTTACTTTTAATTCAATTTATTACTTGCTGTTCTGTAGTTGTTTGTGAAATGTACTCCAATTCATGAATACTGTTTCTACACATTTTTTCTTTCTCTGTGTGTGTATATATATACCTACAGTATAAATGTGTACATATACCCCTAAATGTAAAATTGCCTCTAAATAATGAAATGTTCAGTTGTGAGCATTTGAATGTTTTTTCTTGAGTTCGCTTCACGCTTCCTCTCTAGCATGTAGCGTGTTCACGTGTGGCGTGTGTCCAGGCGTGTTGGAGGATGCTGAGGGTGCGTGACCATTGCCAAACAGATTTCATCATCCCGTATCGTGCTGACCCCCCGCCGGTAAACACTCTCGCTGTCTGCAAGAGAAACTCATAATTCCTCCAGCTAATCTCACGTCTGGATGCTTGTGTATGTGTTTCTGAGCCACTCAAGTCCCTGCAGGAACGGACACTTGGTATTCCTCCATTTTTAAGCAGAGGGAAATGACATTTTAAAACAGGGGTGCCCAAACTCGGTCCTGGAGGGCCGGTGTCCTGCAGAGTTTACCATTTTGGTTCTTCAAAGAGCCATTTTTCTTAGTGTGAAGAACATTTTTATAATCTAAAGTACCTTCACTCTTAGAAATAAAGGTTCCAAAAAGGCATGTTTTTTTTCCACAGCAATGCCATAGAACAACCAGTTTTGGTTGCCCAAAGAACCTTTTAGTGAACCATTCTTAAAACATCCATTCTTTTTTCTTAGTGAGAAGAACATTTTAATAAACTAAAGAATCTTTTTAAACTATAAACAACCTTATTTTCAATGGAAAGTTTCCATGGATTCCAAAGGTTCTTCATCAGGAACCATCAATTGCAATAAAGGACCTTTATTTTTAAGAGTGTTTATCCACTGTAAAGAACCTTTTGTGGAATGGAAAGCTTCCATGAATGGTAAAGGTTCTTAAATGGAACCACTGAAGCCATTATTTATTTTTAGGGGTGTATCAATAAGAATAAATGCTTGGTTTAGTAAAACAATGTTCATTTGGCTTATTAGTGGTGTTTGCTATAAGGCAAATGTCCCTTTTAAGTTTTTTTTTTTTTTGCTGCAGACATGAATTATTCTTCAAATCATGCAGCGTCAGCCAACATGCATGATGAATCATTCATAATAAGCCAGAAATGTGTGCTAATACAATTTAGATTTTATATAGGCCTATGTCAAACTTTCTTCAGCCTGTGTTCAGACTACTAAAAAACATATTCCCTTTGATTTTATATCCAGTAGTTCAAGCGCCTCATATATGCTGGTCACAACAGGGGAAAAAAACAAGTTAGGAGGGTCTGAGAACCAGATATTCAGAGATTTTCCTTTTCTAGACTAAAACAACAGGCTTCCAGGAAGGTGAATTATTCTCTGTCTTGTCTAGGGAGGGTTTCGTTATGGTCTAGTGTTTTTGAAGCTGAGCGGTACTTGTTGTGTTCAACATTGCTGAGGGAATATCCTGGACTGAGATCTGCAGAGAATACTGAAGAAAATTATACTAGTGCATTCCAGGACTTGAGTTTTGTTATTTTTAAAAACTGCATAGACAACCTAAACCGTATGTACATGACCAGCATAAACCAGCAAAAGGACCAGTTTAAACCAGCACATGACCAGCATAAACCAGCAAAGGACCAGCATAAACCAGCAAAAGGACCAGTTTAAACCAGCACATGACCAGCATAAACCAGCAAAAGGACCAGACTCTGCTGGTTTATACTGGTCCTTTGGTGGTTTATGCTGGTCCTTTGCTGGTTTATACCAGCAATAAACCAGCAAAGGACCAGCTTAAACCAGCAAAGGACCAGTTTAAACCAGCAAAGGACCAGCTTAAACCAGCAAAGGACCAGTTTAAACCAGCAAAGGACCAGCTTAAACCAGCAAAGGACCAGCTTAAACCAGCATCCCAGCGTCAAAACATACCTAACCAGCATATGCTGTTTTTTTCAACAGGGCGGACTGGTCCAAAAACCCGTTCAGTGTCGTACCTCACTCTCTCCGATGGTCGGATACGACAGCAACTCTCGCGCAGACGGGGCTGTTTTCTCATTAGGCGTTTCAAATGTCAAAACGGGTTTCCTGACCGTCCTTTTCGCGATAAAGTGTGCGTTTGACCCCCGCTTTCTCTTATCTCCATTCAGATGCATCTGGTTCGGCTCAAAACGTGCGTCAATATTGCCGCCGATATCACGTTTGAACAAAATATAACGGCTCGCAAAAGAGCGCGAAACGCAAATATCTGGCAAGCGGTTTATCAGATGTGTGATAGCGCAAAATAATGAAACTCGCTAATTTCATCACGATTGTTCATTTAAATGCTCTGTAAGCTTCATGCCAAGTCTCGGTTTGGCTTCCTGTTTATGAGCGACTCAGATTCATGACGGCCAGTGTTTTAATCTGATATTGGGTTTTTAAAGATCACTGCTTTTTTTTTTTATTCCTCTGCTAAAGTGAATTAGTTTGGTGGTGCCGAGACTGTGAAGGCTGCTTAATGCAGTTACAACAACCAGATGCGGGGAAATTAGCCTGTGTGTGGATGCTTAAGTGTCATGGCTTGCTTTGAGATCATTTATTTGTATATAACATCAATTACTGAAGAAAGAAAAAAAAAAGAGCATGAAAACAAACATTCTGTATTAGAGTTTCGTTAAACTGACATTAACCTTTTCAAAACAAATGGACCATGGAGCCCTTACTGAAAAGGCAGCAAATCTGCCATCTTGAGAAGGTAAAATTGGCAGAAAAGTTGTGTATTAAATGGCAAGTATGAACAGTGGCGTAATACGAATAGATAAAGATAAAAGCTCTGGCTTAAGACGTCTGCTGCCCGTGAAGGAGCTGATGCGAATATATGGCATTATGTAGGCCTATTACATAATACGTTGTGGAGAGAAATGTTGTCAGAAAGACTGAACAGCACAGCAGTTTTAAAGTTATTTTCAGGCAAATGACAGAGTTTTATGGTAGCGATGAATAAAAGACTGTTGCATGTGTGAAAGCAGATGTTGCGTATCTAACAGAAAAGATTTTCTTAAAACACAATTGAATGGTTTCATATGTGAATGCGGCTTATGTTTATGCAGATGAGGTTGTTTCAGTGAATGCCTTTGTAGCATTAAGTTGGCTTGAAAATGATAAACAAATAATGTTTTGCAAGTGTTTTTCAGTAAACATACATGATTTCAGTAAAAGGCTGTATAATTTCCAGCTTTTATTTCAAATTTTATTTTATTTTCTGTACATTTTAAATAACAGTTCTTTAAATAAATTATAATTTATTTATATAAAACATATTAACATTAAAATATTAATATATTAAATTTTTTCTCAATTCAGAGTGACAATTTTACTAAAAATCTAATATTTGCAACCATTTAGATTCAGTTTCCTGTGTCAGTTCGTTTTACACTCTAAAAAATGCTGGGTTGTTTCAACCCAACTTTGGGTCAAATATGGACTAACCCAACTTTTGGGTTAAAAATTTAATGTAAAAATGTAACCCAACGGTTGGGTTAGTCCATATTTGACCCAAAGTTGGGTTGAAACAACCCAGCATTTTTTAGAGTGTAACATGTTTATAAATAGTGACAAGTTACACAATGTTTTTATGATCTAATCAATTAAATGGCGCAATTTATGTAAGAATGGTTTTTAAAGGAATAATTTACCCCAAAATGAAAATTTGCTGAATATGTGCTCACCCTCAGGCCATCTAAGCTGTAGATGAGTTTGTTTCTTCATCAGATTTGGAGAAATGTAGCATTCCATCACTTGCTCACCAATGGAAGTGAATGGGTGCCGTCAGAATGAGAGTCCAAACAGCTGATAAAAACATCACAATAATCCACACCACTCCAGTCCATCAGTAACATCTTGTTAAACAGACTGTTCAATTCAGAAATTAATTCTGTTGTTACGTAAATGAGGCCTAACGTCACAGACTATTAACAATCACTGATATCAAACATGATCAGATGATTATCGGCTAACTTCACCAGTGCTCAGGGGCATTTCTGACCCATTTTCTTTTTATATTCTCACATCTGACCGGGAATCACAGACAGGTGTGCATGCATAAACACTCGTTCGGTCCTGTTTGCTGAAAAAACAGCTTGCAAACAGTGAGATGACAACAACAATACAAGAGAAACCTCGCGCTCAGCTGCTCCTTTTGCTGCAGTGACAAAATCAAGATCATTTGAAGTTGTGCAAACACAAAGTCCCACTCACATACAGATGCACAAATGCAATCTCACAGGACACACACTTCAATAAACACAAACACCACTGATATGCATGAATGCAAGTGTAGCCTATAACGAATCATACATAAAGCATTGTTTTTTCTCTCTCTCTTTCATTTTGTTTCCTCTGTGATCTATTTCTGCCCGTGGCTGTAATTTTAACACATGCTCATTAGTGCACGCGATTAATTAGACTTTTAATTGACATCAGATGTGCTGCTGCGGATCCAAATATCAAATCTTCCACCAAAGGCCTCGTTTGCACATCACATGTTTTTTGTTTTTTTTTATTTAATAAAGATCTTGAAGATACCGCTGATGTATATGATTCTTTAATCAATGTTTTCTGAACATTAAAAGCGTCCCGCTGAGTTTCAGACGCTGTCAGGCAGAAAATTACATCTGGATTCAACAGACACACTTACAGTGTAAATGTTAAACAGCCTGATGCCTGCAATAAACTTACATCTGAAGACTGTACTTCTGAAAGATTAAAGATTCAATACAGAAGTATCAAAGAAAAGCTTTGAGTTTTATGAAGTCATATTTGATCAACAGAGGGCCTGTGGTTTTTGTGCGTTTTCACAGACAGAAATGCTTTTCTTATAGTGTATGATTAATAAACTCGCATATTTGAGTTTAAACGCTAAAGTTTCTCAAACATTAAAATACCAGTATTAATCAATCAATTTATAACTTTAAGTCATATCAGGGGTGAAAGTGCACATGAAAAGTTAAGTATTTTTAATCAGTTGATTTTTAGATACATTTTCATGCTAAACTGAGACAAAAGTATTTTAATATTTATGATATTTTGTATGATATTTTAATTTTATTAATATTAATGTTTTAATATTTGTAGTGTTATGACATCAAATTATAATTATTTATTTCATAGTTGATTTAAATTGGACTTGGAAAAATTTGAAATTGGAAAAAAAAATATTTATCTGAAAAAAATAAATAAATAAAGGACAAAAATAATTGGAAAAATTATTGGCCTTCGTTTTTTTTTTTTTTTTTTGGCAGTTACAGGCTGAAACTGCTACTTTTTCTAGCTTAAAATAGTAATAATAATTAAATCTGAAATACAGTTTTATCATAAAATTAAATATAAATAAATAAATGATAAAATAATTAATGAATTAATTTAAGGCCTAAAATTTTATTTTTAAAAAGTCCTATGAAGAAGATAAATAAATTAAAAAAAGATAAAATAATTATTGAATTAATTTAAGGCCTAAAATAGATTTTTTTTAAACAAACAACCACAACAACAAAACTTCCTGAATGATGACAACTGGAGATTCAAAAATTATAAATGAGAGTAGATGAAAAAGGCTGTATATTTCTGGTACAGTGGATATAAACAAAAATATCTAAGGATAAAAAAAAATCTAGGATCCTCTGTTTTGCTTTAGAAGCGGTATGCAGATGTTTAATTTTGAATGTATTAAATGTATCAAGATACAATAACACAAGAAACACCAACAAATACTAATGCATTTGGAAGTATAATCAAGTAATATCGATGTTTTCATAAACGTTGCTGCAGTCATTTGTACAATCAAAGCACACATACACTGAAAATAATCTTCCCATCTGCTAACAAGCTGCCTCTCTCTCGTGAGTGTGTGTAAAATTCATTAAAATTCATCTAGACTTCAGTTGCGAGCTTCCATATGGCCACGCACACCCTAATCACACAAAACAATAACTGCATAAGGCGTAATTATTGCTATCTTGTGTTGTTTTGTTAGCATGGCTGCAGCTGTGTGTTTGTTCTCTGGTCTCCTGCGTCTCCTCATGTTTCTCGTTCAAAGACTCACGGCCTGCATTCAAAACCGCCTCTTTCCACGAAACCGGAAGCTTATTTAAAGATATCCATCTGGATCACGGCATGCCAATCACCTCGAGACGACAACAAACAAATAAATAACCCACCTCAACCAAACGAAAGCAGCAGAGAGAAGCATGTGAAGTGGACGTGACTGAGATGTAGTTCAGCTTATACTGTATATTTATACTGCGTATACTGTATTAATTCACACACACCTTCACAAAACACCAGCCGAATCTGGTCGGGCTTTACCTCTGAAGTTTAGGGTTTCGATTATACAAAAGCAAATTTAGTGATGGTTGCCACATAGTCAAATTCTAATAGCTCTCTTGTGGCCTGATGCACAGCAATACTAAGCACTTTGTTTCTGTTCATTTCTATAGCTTTGGTGTTTCATTCAAGAGATGTAAGATGTGTGTTATTTATTTAGTCTGAGTGTAGTTTGTTGTTGTATTATGAAAACCACAAAGTAAAGGAAAAATAAAAAAAGGAAAAAAGAACACAAAATTGAGTTTGAAATAAAACAAAAATACGAAGAAAATAAAAATCAACAAATTGACTACATGAATAAATAAAAATAGAAAACAACACTGTTGCAATTTAAATATGAAAAATAAAATATAACCAGAATTATTAAAAATAAAAAACTATGTCCCCAAAAATAAAATCAAACAATAAATTAACAAATAAATTACAAAAACAATAATAATGCAACTGAAATGTGCCTAATAAAACTAAATAAAAACACAAATATTCAAATAATCAATGCTAACTTAGAATAAAAAATAATATTAATGCAATTTGAATTTAACCTAATAAAAAATAACCAAAACTATTAAAAAATAAGAAATAAACAAATACACAATGTAAATAATATATGCAACAAAAAAAAAAACAAGAATGCAATTTGAATTGTAAAAGAAAAAGAAAAGAAAAGTTACATTAATTAAATGAACAAACTAAATGAAGACAAATTTAAGACAATAGTAATACAATTTGAATTGACTAAAACATTTGAATAAAAAAAATCTAACAAATTATTATAAAATTATAAAAAATATAAAACAAATGTGTGTGTGTCTAACAGGGTTTTGAAGTGTCAAAAACGTTGTGAATCTGCACAGATGAAAACAGACGCACATCAGAACGGCGTGAGAGATCTGGATGTATCTGTGTGTCTTCATTATTGTCGTATTTAGTCGAGGAGCAGAAATTGATGTCAAGGTGCGAGCAACAGAGAAGTATGATCTGTTCAAACCTGATGAGCTTAAATGATATGGAAACTCGTGAGGGACTGATTTAGTGCACTCAACAGGCAGCAATGACAGATGATTTCTACAGTTGATTTCTACAGAGTTTGACGCTGCATGTTGCTAATGGACGGGTCGAGGCGAGGACCGGTCGTACAAAACTATGCAAAAAAAATGATATTACAATAGTGCAGGGAGGAAAGATAGATAAGAGAGAGAGAGAGAGAGAGAGAGAGAGAGAGAAGATTGTGTGAACATCTTAGAGTCAAACAACACTGCAGCTATCAGGAATGAATGGCGGGCTGCTCTTATTGGTGGAGGAGGACGAGAGGGCGGAGTCTACAGTTGAACAATGGCATTGAGAGCAGCATGTCTAGAAAATCAAATCAGATGAATTATTGTTCATTTGACAGTATTTAATTTACTTTAGTTTTCAAAAATATAGATTACTTTTATTTTAAAAAGTATGCTTATTTGTGTTGAAAACAATAAGTAAATGAAAAGATAATAAAATCATACAAAAAATATATAATAATAATTTATATATTATTTTTAAAATATTTAAAATATACTCATCTCTCTTTCTGTGTGTGTTTGTACATATGTTTAAATATGTGCATTATAATTTCATAATATATATTTTTTTTACAAATTATGCATAAATTATATATGTATATATATTAAATTATATCTAATATTAATGTATTAATGTTATTTTTAATTGTATACACACACACACACATGAAAACTTTATATGTAATATGCATGTGTGTATATTATCATTCATAATTATCATATAATCATTATTATTTAAATATTTTATTACATAAGCATATAATCTGCATGCGTGTATATTATCATTCATAAATATTTTCATATATATATATATATATATGCTTATGTAGTATTTATTTCAGTTATTTTAATTTGACTCCTCGTCAACCTTGACTAGCTAAAATCAATCACTGAGCTAGATAGATTCAGGTTGAGTTTCATGCGAGTGTAACTGTCTGGTGTTTGTGATCTGAGCACACAGCTGGTGAACATGAGCTGATGAAGTATTGCAGTGATCTCCCCGGCGTCTCCTCCTCCTCCACTGCATGGATCTGAATCAGTAATGCTCCGATCGGCCCCTGATCTCTGCAGCGAACGGCCGTGATGAGACACAGATCAGCTCCTCTGACTCTCAGACCACACCGCAATCATGCTTATCCTCCAAAACACCACTGCAGATCCTCAAATACGTCACAGTTCTGATGTTCAAATACTGTCTGCTATCTCAGCTTCAAGAAAATGTTTTGTTCTGCTGATTCCAAAACCATTTGGGCTTGGAAAATAATATCAACCAATAGACTCAAAGCAAGTTCTGCACAACATTATTTCCCACAAAATATCTCATTACACTTGGAAATGTGTTGTATATGTGCAGTATATGGAAGCTATTTGGATGCAACAGTGTTGTTATTGTTAACTAAAACCAAAATTTTTTTCGTTAATTGAAATAAAGCGGAAATAAAGTGTTGTTAGGATAGGACAATATTTGGTCGAGATACAACTATTTGAAAACCTGGAATCTGAGGGTGCAAATAAATCAAAATATTGAGAAAATAGCCTTTAAATTTGTCCAAATGAAGTTCTTAGCAATGCATATTACTAATCAAAAATTAAAGTTTTGATATATTTACAGTAGGACATTTACAAAATATCTTCATGGAACATGATCTTTACTTAATATCCTAATGATTTTTGGCATAAAAGAAAAATCAATAATTTTGACCCATACAATGTATTGTTGGCTATTGCTACAAATATACCCCAGCGACTTAAGACTGCTTTTGTGCTCCAGGGCCACAAATGTTTACACATCCAGTCTTAGATGTGTTGTACTTCTGGTTTCTATAAATAAAAAATGATGAATAAAACTAATTAAGAAATGTAAGATTAAAATGTGAAAGTAAATCATTGGGAGATTTATTAATGATCTGTTTTGAGTACATTGCATTCGTGTTTTGTTTCGAAACCTAAATATGAATTACATTTTGACTTCATTTAAGAAAGAAACTTGTTGTGCGAAAGAAGGGTTTAGCAAAACATAAATAAATGGAACGCACATACTTACACTTCAGGTTAAAATACTCATGAAGTCACTGTATACAACATTTGCATACTGCATCGTGATTGGTGCTCGTCCTCGCATTTATTTGCATACTGAATAGTAATAAAAACAGTTCTGACAACTCTACTGAAGTGTGTTCAGCTCAAAAATGTTTTTCTTTTTCCACTTGATTTGTGACATTCTCTCTCACAGCCGTCTATTTCCAGATTTTTATATAATTTTTTATATATATGTTTTTGCCTTTTTGCCTCTGTACTGTCAATAATGTGTGGCGTCCTTGCTGAGCTCTGGCGTGTTGGAGATGTTTTGTTCTGCCTCTCTAGAGTCCCATAATCACATCAGCACCGTCTAATTTTATCCACTGCGCTGAGAGTTGCAACACAGTTCATTGTCCCTGCAGTGCAGCCGAGGGTCATTCGCTACGGTCAGAAACGCTGTTTACACCACATTAGTCTGATTTATGCCTTTTTCCACTTGATTTGTGACATTCTCTCTCACAACCGTCTATTTCCAGATTTTAAGTGCTTTTATATAATTTTTTATATATATGTTTTTGCCTTTTTGCCTCTGTACTGTCAATAATGTGTGGCGTCCTTGCTGAGCTCTGGCGTGTTGGAGATGTTTTGTTCTGCCTCTCTAGAGTCCCATAATCACATCAGCACCGTCTAATTTTATCCACTGCGCTGAGAGTTGCAACACAGTTCATTGTCCCTGCAGTGCAGCCGAGGGTCATTCGCTACGGTCAGAAACGCTGTTTACACCACATTAGTCTGATTTATGCTGTATTTAAAAAATTCATTTTGACTAGCTGTTGAAGCTTGTCCAATGATTTATTGATAAGGGTTCTTATTGTTTTTTTTTATGGTTTTAGTTAACTTTTTCTCTACTTGAAATTAAATGTTAACTGAAACAAAATAAAAGCGTCTTGCATAATTCCCTTGTCCAGTCGACTGTATGGTGGGATGAAATATGAAGGAAGCCTGTTTGCATGTGTGTAATTGTTTACTGAATGTTTCAGACCCCGTTTCACTGCAGATTTGCTTCATTTAAAGGCATAAATCACCCAAAAATGAAAGTCAATCTGTGCATATTTCTGTCCTGATTCAGACCAGATGACTTTTTCACTGGAGGAAGTGTTATTATGTAATATGCACTTGTATTTTTAACGAGAAGCAATGGTTTGAAGTTAAAATCATCTTAATGATGGATTTGTTTCAGCTTGTGGCTTCACAGGATGTTAACTGATGGACTGGAGTGCTGTGTATTATTGTGATGTTTTTATCAGCTGTTTGGACTCTCATTCTGACGGCACCCATTCACATCCATTGGTGAGCAAGTGATGCAATGCTACATTTCTCCAAATCTGATGAAGAAACAAACTTAAAACAAACAATAAATTACAATTATAGACTTATTTAAAAGCCAAAAACTGATCAAAATGGCAAAATACACAACAAAATTACTAAAACTTTAACTACAATTAAAGTAAAAAAATATATAAAATGTAAAAATTTTATCTAATTCAAAATATTAGCCAAAACTATAGTGATACTAAAATAATCCTGGTGTATTTTTCAGCAGAATGCATGAATGTCATCCAGTCCGCAGTGGTTTTGAGCCAGTTTTATACCACATCAGAATGCTTTGGGTGCAGTTTTTTTCTTGGTATATGAAGTTATGAACAGATTTGACTGAGCTGCAAAAACACGAGTCAGGACTTGCTGACACAAGGATGCTAAAGCAACAATCGGCTCTATTTTGACATTCAAAATGATCCCTGGTGTGAAAAAGTATGATGCTTTTCACAGTTAGTGCTCAAGAAAAAAACGGGAATGTGCCATTAAGCATGAACTTTCAGCTCTCATTCCTGTCTCTTTCTGTATGACAACATGAAGCTGTTGCTGATAATATGCATAATTACATCTGTAGGGATTCCCTATAAGGCAGCAACACTGATGGATTTAAACCTCAGTTGCACTGTCACCGCAGGGTTACAAAACTGTTGCACTCTCTGCAAACACATGAAGCAAGTCTTGGGGACCGATATCAGAAACTGTAAAGTCGGAAGGAAATTAGTTATTAACAATCACGTCACAGCATCAAATGATCCATTTCCATGACGATGATATCACCGCTGTCTTCGTGGTTCTATTGGAATGGTTGCATTTATCAGATGAGTTCACAATGTCAGTGGCATTCATAATCAAGAATCATAATTGAGATTTCATTGTGAATGTTGAGGCACTATTTAATTTGAATGCATTTTTGTGGACTTTTGTGACTGACTTTCTTCGATGTAACACTAACGTAAATATTCTAAAGAATGTTCGTAATCAAACAGTTTCAGGTCCCCATTGACTTCCATAGTATGGACAAAAAAAATTAAAAATAAACTTTTGTCACAAAAGTGACAAAATGACTTTCTTCGATGTAACACTAACGTAAATATTCTAAAGAATGTTCGTAATCAAACAGTTTCAGGTCCCCATTGACTTCCATAGTATGGACAAAAAAAATTAAAAATATTACGGAAGTCAGTGGGACCCAAAAACTGATTGGTTACAACATTCTGAAAAATACAGTTCTGATTCCCAGAAGAAAGAAAGTCATACATTGGAACGACATGAGAGTATCAAAGCTTGTTTCTGCCATGCACGGCATTAAAATTTTTTTGACTTTTTAGCTCACAATCTGGCATTTTTCTCACAATTCTGAATTCTGAAAAGTCTCAATTATCATTTTATTATTCTAATTCCATATCAGAAAAAAAATCAGAATTGTGAGAGGTAAACTCGGATTTGCGAGGAAAGTAAGTCAGAATTATGATTGTATGTTTCACAAGTCCGACTTTTTCACAATTTTTTCAATTCTGAATTGTGAGCTATAAACTCTAGAATTGTGAAATGCAAACAGAGCAGTGAGAGGTAAACTGCAAATTCTGAGAAAAAAAGTCAGAATTGCGAGATATAAACTTAGAATTGCGAGAAGGAAAGTCAGAATTATGAGGTTATATCTCGCAATTCAGAATTGTGAGAAAAAAGGCTGAATTGTAAAACAAACCCATAATTTTGAGAGGAAAAAAGGCAAAATTGTGAGATTGTGTCTTTATATCTCACGATTCTGAATTGCGAGATATAAGCATTGTATAAGCAAATATAAACTCAGATACAGTGGCAGAATTTTGAGATGTAAACTCATATTCAGAATACAGGAATATATTCAGAATATATACAGGAAAAATTCAGAATTGCGACATATAAACTTGGAAACTTGGAAACTCGGAAATGTGAGAAAGTCAGTCAGAATTATGAATTTATATTTTGCGATTCTGAATTTTTTCAGAATTATGAGTAGAAAGAGCTGTGAGATATAAAACCAGAATAGCAAAAAAAAAAAAAAAGTCAGAATTGTAAGATTAAAAAAACTTAGAATTGATTATTTATTTCTTGCAGTTCTGAGTTTATATCTCACAATTTGGAATTCAAGTCTCACAATTCAGACTTTTCCCCTCACAATTCTGAAAATGTGAAATCCATGCGGGCCAGATGTGTGCCGGATCTGGGCCGAAACTGTCTGCTGTCTGGGGAGTTTATATCTCGCAATCTTGAATTCAAGTCTCACAATTCAGACTTTTCCCCTCACAATTCTAAAATGCAAGATATAAACTCAGAATTACGAAAATAAACTCTTCTCAGAATTGAGGAAAAAAGTCGCAATTGAATCTTTTTATTCAGTGGCAAAAACAACGTTCCATTCAAGAATGAAGAAATGATGACAGAAGTTACATTTTTGGGTGTACTATGCCGATAAGAAACACTACTCATTTAGTGAATCAGCTTGTGCAACAAAATAACATTTCCCACAATTCTCTCCGGCAGCTAATGATGACTTTACTTGTAAAGTCAGAATTTCCTACTTTGCTAAATGCCCATGTGCTTCTAACACGTGAAACAGACCTAAGAGAAAACATGAGATTTATGCATTACCCAACAATTTACTTCCAACAAAACTTCACTTGAGCGCTCTTCACATCGTAATTACGACTTCCGAGCTCATCAGGAGGAACTTCCCGAGAGGTCTCGAAGGCAGCCGTCGACTTCTGGCGTCCTGTGGAGAAATGAAGATAAAGTGTCTTTAAAGTTTGATCTCTCTTCTAATCTTTTCCCGTTCTCTTTTTGTCTGGTTAAATCTCAGACGCTCCCCTGCGGCACTGAAGCTTCTCTGCTCTGCAAATCGCTGACAGCTGCCTTAAGTGTTTTGCAGCACAGATGCGTGAGTCAGACATTCGCATTGTTCAAGACATCCGTGTATTTTGCCTTAAATGTCAGCAGACGCATAAGGTGTTAAAACCTCCAGAGCCTCTTCTAAAAAGGTGCTTAATTATCGAATTTATGGCTAAATGCAATTCTAAGACTTGTGATGGCGCCGCTGATGCCTGCCTACATTCTCTCCTTATTCTTAAGGAAAATTGTGAACCAGTCAACATGAAATAATGATAGTGGTGTTCATTTTATTTTCTACATCATGATTTTCTCTGTACTAAAGCGTCTTGCATAATTCCCTTGTCCAGTCGACTGTATGATGGGATGAAATATGAAGGAAGCCTGTTTGCATGTGCGTAATTGTTTACTGACTGTTTCAGACCCCGTTTCACTGCAGTATTCCTTCATTTAAAGGCATAGTTCACCCCAAAATGAAAATTTGAGATGTAGATGAGTTTGTGTCTTCATCAGATTTGGAGAAATGTAGCATTCCATCACTTGCTCACCAATGGATGTGAATGGGTGCCGTCAGAATGAGAGTCCAAACAGCTGATAAAAACATCACAATAATCCACAAGTAATCCACACCACTCCAGTCCATCAGTTAACATCTTGAGAAGTGAAAAGTTGCGTGTTCATACACTCTTAAAAATAAAGGTGCATAAAAGGTTCTTCACAGCGATGCCATAGAAGAACCATTTTTGGTTCCACAAAGAACCGTTCAGTCAAAGGTCCTTTAAAGAACCATCTTTCTTACCTTTTTATAATCTGAAGAACCTTCTTTCGCCACAAAGAACCTTTTGTGAAACAGAAACAGTTCTTCGGATGTTCCGAAGGTTCTTTATGGAACCATTTAGACAAAAAGGTTCTTCTATGGCATCGTGAAGCACCTTTATGTTTAAGAGTGTAAGAAACAAATCCATCAAGACGTTTAATATTCAAACAGTCGCTTCTGGCTAAAATACAAGTCCATAATCCATAATAACGCTTCCTCCAGTGAAAAAGTCATCTGGTGTGAATCAGGAGAGAAATCTGCACTGATCAAGCACTGTTAACAAGCCAAAACAGCTCTAAACAAATATGTGGATGGATTTTGATTTGAGAGGACCACTTTTTTTGCTGATATTTTGGCCAGAAGCAATGGTTTAAAGTTAAAACAAGACATTATGCCCGCACTGACAGATGTTGCAGTAACTGTATTTTGGCCGCGTTTCTCTGAAGGACAGCTCAGCGCCGCTCACAGTCTCAACACGTCTGCTGTAACTCCTCCAGCACTTCCTCTCTCCAGCTTCCTGTTCTCTCTCGCTACTGTCTCATTCCTCCTGTGCTGCTGCTGCTGCTGTCTCTCTCTCTCTCTGTCTATCTGTCTGTCTCTCTCTTTCTTTGTCTCTCTCTCTCTCTCTCTCTCTTCTTCTTTGTCTCTCTCTCTCTATCTGTCTCTCTTCTTCTTTGCCTCTCTCTCTCTCTCTCTCTCTCAGCCGCTGTCACATTCAGTTTGGGATCATGTTAAAGTTTGTTCTCTTTCTGTTCTTCACTGACTCTGCACTATTCGGTCCCTGCTGGATAGACAGAGACACTCGTGTGAAGCTGAAGGTGGCCAATGAATAATAAATAAAGTTGTATTTGGAAATTCAATATTATTTTTCATAAATATTAATATATTATATATCATATTATATATTTATATAATAAATGATTCATCAAAAATGCAAAAAATATAGTATTTTTAATTATAAATATTATTTCAGTAGTAGTGGTAGTAAAATAATAATAATAATAATAATTAGTGCTGTCAAGCGATTAATCGCGATTAATCGCATACAAAATAAAAGTTTTGTTTGCATAATATATGTGTGTGTTCTGTGTATATTTATTATGTATATATAAATACACACACACACATACAGTGTATATATATATATTTAATATTTACATGTATTTACATGCATATATTTATATTCATATAATTTATATTATAAATAAATATATTTAATATATAAATATAAATTTTTTCTGAAATATATACGTGCATGTTTGTGTATTTACATAATAAATATACACAGTACACACACATATATATTATGTAAACAAAAACTTGTATTTTGCATGCGATTAGTCACGATTAATCATTTGACAGCACTAATAATAATAATAATAATGTATATTTATAATTTTTGCAATCATTAAATGTCATTTACAATGTTATATTTATTTGAAATTATTATATATTGCATTTTCATGAATAAGATTATTTAGATATGTTTACATAAAAAGTGTATATAATTAAAAATCCTATATTATGCTGTATTCAACAAAATGTTTTATTTTATTGTAGTCGTAATAAAAAATATGAAAAATTCAACAAAAGGGTTTTTAAATCATATATGTATTAATAACAGTAATAATAACGTATAATATTTTTCATTTCATATTTTATTTTCTGTAATCATTAAATGTAAAGTAAGTGAGAGAGAGAGAAATTATAAATAATATGTATTATATATTATTTGAGTAATATATTACATTTAATGAATGTAAAAAAAAATAAAAAATTGATAACGAATGCAAAAAAATAAAAAACAAGATTGGTGAATGCATTGCAAGCTTGTTCTCAAGGGAGAATTTCATTCAAATGTTTGTCAATAAACCATGCATCATTATTATTCAGGTAGCTAGATATAAACACTTTTAAAATAACTGTAAAAGAAGATTTTTGCCCGTTCCCAGTGGTCGCACTGAGAATGCAACATACTTGCATTGAATTATAAATTGCACTCTTGACATATTTCTGAACACAAATATGCATTAAAAGTCCAACTTGTGTTTGTATTTGCATGCTTTGGTGACTATAAACAAGCTGTATATTTTAGGATTCCTCATTAGTCTCTGATAGTTTCCGTCCGATCCTCCCGGCGGCTCCATAAAGCAGCGGCGGGTTGTTTGAGGTCAAACGCTTTGATTAGAGAGTGAAGGAGTGAGAAGCACATGTACCTCAGACCTGATGTTCTCGTCCACGTGTCTGACAGCAGGCCATGAGAGAAAAGATGTCGACTGGTAAATTGCATGTTCATGGGGAGCCGTAAAGTCCTCGCCGAATGCTGTTTTCTCATTAGACTCTGTTTACTTCCTGTCTGAACACATTATTTAGATTCAGAGTGAACGCTGTTAACATTTGATCACTTGGCTCACATTTGAAACATGATCGTCCACGTATCTGTCTACGGAGTACAACCCAGAGTACAGAA
The DNA here is from genome assembly GCF_001515625.1 of Sinocyclocheilus rhinocerous. Taxonomy (NCBI): domain Eukaryota; kingdom Metazoa; phylum Chordata; class Actinopteri; order Cypriniformes; family Cyprinidae; genus Sinocyclocheilus; species Sinocyclocheilus rhinocerous. The sequence continues at coordinate 332,641 of NW_015624202.1, forward strand.
GTCCTTTAAAACTGATTGTAGCATTATCCATATCGACAGCATTCATCATCAGATTTGTTATATTGACAGCTTGAGGTCATTTTAATAGTACAAAAATTGGCAAGATGTTTTAAATCATGTAGACAAGATCCGTTGTCAGTTGCTTGTACAGGTTCATCACCACAACCTAAAATTTCTGGCAACATCCACAAACTTTGACTATATTTGAATCACTTTTCTTGATGTTTTACAACTCTTAAACCCCAATGATTGGCCAATTAATGTGTTTAGTTGTTGGACTTTTTTTTTTTTTCATGGAAGCTTGTTTCCGCAACAAAATACTTTTTTTTTTTTTTTTACTTTTTTCTTGCACTTCTGAGAAAAAAAGGTGCAAATTGCAAGAAAAAAAGTCAGAATTTAGAGATTTTAACTCAAACTCGTAATTATGAGAAGAAATGTCAGAATCGGAATAAAAAATAATTGCAACTTTATATCTTGAATTATTTTACAATTATATCTGAGTTTATATCTCAATTTTGTTGCAATTATGAGAAAATATCTGAATTGCGAGGGTAAAAAAGTCACAATTGTGAGATATAAGTCAAGCTTGTTTCTGCCACGGAAATAAAAAAAAAATAGTCATTGTGACAAATCATACTTCTTTCTCAAAATTACGAGTTTATGAGAACATTTTGCTAACATTCCCGTTATGCTATAAATATAGACTATTTCCTGAATTTTCAAAACATCCGTGTTTTTTTTTTTTTTTATGTTTGGGGGAAAAAATCTAGGTTATAGTAACATTTAAAACACGTCAGACAAACGTCCAACTGAGTTTAAAGATTTTCAAAAATGTTTTTAAAACTTTTTTCTAACAAATAGTAACATTTAAAAAAGTTAGTCGAACTTTAAACTTAAATGCTTCAGAAAAAAAGTTCCTTGAACGATGTATAAATAATGTTTTTGTGCTAGCGTTGTGAGAACATTACTAAAGTCTACATAACTTTGAACAAACGTTCTATTAACGTTAGTTTAACGTTTATCAAATGATCAGCTGTAATGTACTTATCGAAACAAAAGCAGGCAAATATCAAAATGTTTCTAATTTAATAATAAAAGTAAGTATTCAGAATGTATAATTTAATTTAGAATCTGCAAAGGAGTGGAAAAATATGTTCAAGTACTCTTTCTAATGTCAAAGAACTTGACATAAACATAAATATATAAGCTTTTTTCCACAAAACCTGTTTTTGTTTCTGTTTAGATGCGGTATAAAACACCTACACTGTAAAAAAAAAAATCTGTGACATTTACGGTAAAATACCGGCAGCTGTGGTTGCCAGAACTTCACCGTAAAAAATATGGTAGCAACATTTTAGGTTTTACAGAATTAACTTAAATTCACAATAAAATACATATAGTATGGAAACTTACTGTTAACCAGTTAAAAGGTTTTTACTGTAGCATTTTTACAGTCTTTTACTGTTAAAATCACAATCATTTTTTACAGTGTACAGATGCAGCAGAAACATCTGGATCATGTTTGCATTTTCTTCTGTCACAGGCCATTATAATTTGAACCTTGAAATCAGGATTAGGCATAAAATAATGTGAAAATTGAATAGTTGTAATCTGGCTCAGATTTTCATAGATATTTTTCTCTTGAAAATACGGCACTGTTTTTGTAATCAGCAGCCCAAAACGACTTTAAGAAACAAGTACTGATTTCATTCAGCAAATATGTTGCAGGGTGCTTTTCGATTATGCTACAAAAATCATATAGAATGTACCAGGTTTAAGAATAAAATGTATTTTATATAGAGTACAAAAAATCCACTTCAGTTGTAACCTGGCTTTCTTATTGTTGAGATAATCGTCTGTTTCTGAGCAGTGTTTTGGATTTCTATATCAATACGGCTTCAGAAAAATGACCACTGTATTGACTTTTAAAAATCAGGCCTGAAATGCATTGAATGAAAAGCTGAAAAGCAAAAGTCCCCGATGTGAGTTTCTGTTCAAGTCGTGAGGAGTTACTCGAGGTGAAGACGACAAGGATTTTCTGAAGACAGCTACAATTCTGACCTTTCAGTTCTGTCTCCTGCTTTTACAAGAGCAGTTCAGAGAAGAAATAATCAGTCTGTCATCATTCATTCGCCCTCATGTCATTCTAAAGCCGTATTCTTTTTCTTTTATTCTCTGAAACTGGAAATAAGACATCAAGCTTCTCAATGCATGTAAGGAAAGTGAATGGTGATTTATACATTTAAGGACAAAAGAGCATCATAACAGTATGTTATTCTTCTGAAGTCAAACTATAGTTTTGGTTGATAAACAGACATTGTTCACTGATAATCTTCCTCTACGCTCATTTTCAGTCTTTCAGTTTTTAGTCATGTGACATGCGAGAACCAATAGCCTTTGATGTCTACTAATGCCAAAGCCAGGTGCGTTGCATATAAAAGCGTCATTTTGTGACTGAACACAATTGATGAGAATTTGAGTTAAAGAACATAAATTTCAGTCTGTTCCTTCATGCAGAGCACCTTTTTGTAATCAGCAGCCCAAAACAACTTTAAGAAACAAGTACTGATTTCATTCAGCAAATATGTTGCAGGGTGCTTTTCGATTATGCTACAAAAATCATATAGAATGTACCAGGTTTAAGAATAAAATGTATTTTATATAGAGTACAAAAAATCCACTTCAGTTGTAACCTGGCTTTCTTATTGTTGAGATAATCGTCTGTTTCTGAGCAGTGTTTTGGATTTCTATATCAATACGGCTTCAGAAAAATGACCACTGTATTGACTTTTAAAAATCAGGCCTGAAATGCATTGAATGAAAAGCTGAAAAGCAAAAGTCCCCGATGTGAGTTTCTGTTCAAGTCGTGAGGAGTTACTCGAGGTGAAGACGACAAGGATTTTCTGAAGACAGCTACAATTCTGACCTTTCAGTTCTGTCTCCTGCTTTTACAAGAGCAGTTCAGAGAAGAAATAATCAGTCTGTCATCATTCATTCGCCCTCATGTCATTCTAAAGCCGTATTCTTTTTCTTTTATTCTCTGAAACTGGAAATAAGACATCAAGCTTCTCAATGCATGTAAGGAAAGTGAATGGTGATTTATACATTTAAGGACAAAAGAGCATCATAACAGTATGTTATTCTTCTGAAGTCAAACTATAGTTTTGGTTGATAAACAGACATTGTTCACTGATAATCTTCCTCTACGCTCATTTTCAGTCTTTCAGTTTTTAGTCATGTGACATGCGAGAACCAATAGCCTTTGATGTCTACTAATGCCAAAGCCAGGTGCGTTGCATATAAAAGCGTCATTTTGTGACTGAACACAATTGATGAGAATTTGAGTTAAAGAACATAAATTTCAGTCTGTTCCTTCATGCAGAGCACCATATGAGTTCAGAAGATCTTTATGGAGCTTTGTCCACTTTTGTTTTATGGAGAAAAGCAGCTCAGACATTCCTCTTCCTTTGGAAATAAGAAAAGTAATATGGGATCAATGGTGTGAAGGGGAGTAGATGATGACACGTTTTCATTTTTCGTTGAATTATTCCTTTTAGCAACGTTTAGTATTGCAGTCTTCACAGAATGTCATAGTTTAATCATGAAGTTTCAAGTCTTGCAAGATGCACTTCTGAATGTAAAAGTTCCCATAATATCAAATGTCAGATGGGCTCTGAATCTAATATTAAGGTAGACATTTTATTAAAGATTAAAAATGAGTATTTTATCTTGGTTGGAGGCACTGCAGCAAGAATAATTTATGCTTAAAAACTGGAAATCTGTAAAATCCCCAGAGCGGAAAGACTGGATCAATGAACTTGAATCTTGTACTACTCCTGGAAAAAAAAAAAAGATTGTATTCTGTTAGGCAAAAATCCACAAGCTTTGACTGTATTTGGATCCTCTTTCTTGATGTCTTGACCATACGGATTTATATATTCATTTTTAAACATGATTTTCTGAACTTTACGATTTTCTATAGAGCCTTATTTCCACCACATAAAAAAAAAATTAAATTAAATAAAAACAAAGGAATTTTTGTAACTTTATCTCACAACTGTGACTTTTTTTCTTGTGATTCTGACTATATACGCATCTCATAATTTTGCACTTTTTTTTTTTTTTTTTTGCAATTCTGAGAAAATTACTACTTTTTTTTCTGGAATATTAACTGAGAATTGCAAGACATAAACAGGCAATTCTAAAAAAAATTAATAAAATAAAAAGTCAATCTGGTTTGATATAAATTGTCAGAATTGCAAGATATAAACTCAGAATAGCTAGATACAAACTCAGAATTGATATTAACTCAGAATTGAGAAATATAAACTTTGAATTATGAGAACTTATAATTGCGACAGACTTGCAATTCTGAGAAAAAACATCAGAATTGCAAGATTTAAACTCTGAATAGCTAGATACAAACTCAGAATTGATATAGCCTAAACTCAGAATTCAGAAATATAAACTTTGAATTATGAGAACTCATAATTGGGACAAACTAGCAATTCTGAGAGAAAAAAAATCAGAATGTCAAGACATAAAATCAGAATTGCTAGATATAACTCTTTTTTTCAAAATAAGAATTTTTTTTAAGAAATGGCAGTTTATATTTCACAATTCTGATAGCAAGATACAAATTTGCGCTTCTGAGAAAAAACTCAGATATAGCCTAAACTCAGAATTGAGAAATATAAACTTTGAATTATGAGAACTTATAATTGCGACAGACTTGCAATTCTGAGAAAAAACATCAGAATTGCAAGATTTAAACTCTGAATAGCTAGATACAAACTCAGAATTGATATAGCCTAAACTCAGAATTCAGAAATATAAACTTTGAATTATGAGAACTCATAATTGGGACAAACTAGCAATTCTGAGAGAAAAAAAATCAGAATGTCAAGACATAAAATCAGAATTGCTAGATATAACTCCCTTTTTTTCAAAATACTTTTTTTTTTTTTTTAAGAAATTGGCAGTACTCAGAATTGATATAGCCTAAACTCAGAATTGAGAAATATAAACTTTGAATTATGAGAACTCATAATTGGGACAAACTAGCAATTCTGAGAGAAAAAAAATCAGAATTTCAAGACATAAAATCAGAATTGCTAGATATAACTCTTTTTTTCAAAATAAGAATTTTTTTTAAGAAATGGCAGTTTATATTTCACAATTCTGATAGCAAGATACAAATTTGCGCTTCTGAGAAAAAAAAGTTAGAATTATGAGATATTAACTCAATATTAATTTATTTAATAGAACTTATTTCTTTTGGTAATTTACACCATTTTTCTTTTTCTGTTGTTGTTATTTGTAATGATTATAAAGGGCGATGTGCTGGTATATCTACTTCTGGTGCATTTGCATAGCTATTCCCAACAGGGAATCTTTACAAAAAAGAAGACAGTGTCGTGACAGATTTGTACTTTTCAAACACTGCTGTTCATTTGCAGCATCCGTGCTTCTTGAATGTTTGCGCACAGCTTTGGTTTCTCTGGTTTTTGGTGTTAGTGGACGTGCAGATGCCGTTCAGCTTTTATGAGAGCCTCGGCTCGGCGGACGGACTCCGTCTTTGATCCTCACTCGCAGACGTAAAGCGTCGGAACGCTGCCCTGCGTGACGTTCCCTGTCGCCTTTGATCTTTTCAATGGCAGATTCGTGGTTTGTCGAAGCTTTTTTCCCGCGGCTAAGCGTTTTAAATGCTGCTGTTTGAACGCCTGTGAAAAAGATGCTCCAGTAATGACCCAACGGGACGACTTCGACACCGAATATACTGGTATATCCTAAATCACATGTTCCTGGAGTTAATCTGCGGCGCCTCGGGTGCTTAGCGGACACGCCTCGGTGTTTCAGTAATTATGTAAAAACTCCTCTTCCATTCACCATGACTCAGTCACAACAGCAGATTTAGAGTTTCTCCTTCACTTTAATACACACGCGCCGCTTTCATCTTCCGCCAAACGGGCCTTTAAGAACCGCTCGTTGTGGCGTTTCTTATTTATTTTGCCTAAAAACAGATCAGCGTTCAGGCGCAAAGACACCGAGTGTTACGCAAGCTGGCTTGGATGTATTGTTTCAGCTTATTTTTGCTCCTCGCTTGTACTTCTGTCACTCTCAAGAGCACTTAATTTCTTTGAAATCTTAACTAGAGCGACCTTAAAAAGACATTTGGCAGTTGAGGCCAGAACATTTTATCTGCTTGGCCTCTATTAAACTCCGGCGTCTTGAGATGGGAGTCACGAAAACTTCACGTCTCACTTGCCAAAGACTTTATCAGAGCTGAACTTGAAGCGAGTGAAACAGAACAGACTTTAGGTTAATCTAAAGATGTTCACTACAGCGGGTCTCTGGCTTTGTATAGTTTGTTTATCCTTTTTAAACTTAGAGCGGCCATTTTGTGACTTGAATGTGCCTGGCTTCTGGGGCCAGTTGTTCAAAAGTAATCTGATCGGATTTTGGCCATCGGATTGGATCAAATCTTGAAAATGGGTTGTTCAAAAGGAAAAAAGGGATTCTGAATTCAGATTAGATCACAAAAGATCACAAAATCCAATCTTGGTTTTGATCTGGATTAAATCCTCAGTTTGTGTTGTTCAAAATGTTTTAGTAAGATTGGGATACTTTTGATCCCAAAAAAAAAAAAAAGGATTACTCCGATCCCAGAAGAAGGGTGGATTTCATGATATCAAAAATTTAATAAAACTTTTAAAATGGTCCAAAAATACAACATTTGTAGCACATAATATATCCCCAAATCCCCAAACAGCTGTCAACCCTTATGAAAAAGAAGTTTATTCAAGTGTGCTATTAGTATACTCTTGTATACTTAATAAAATAAACTTGAAGTATACTACTTTTTGGTAAGGGAATGTCAAACAAAAATATTATATTAAATTTAAAGTTGGTTTTTTTTAATCACTGATTGTAAACTACATTGGCACAATCATCAGAGATGGACCAGTCAGAAGTAGTTATTTGTGTAAATGCAATGCAAAACTAGAATGCAAAACATTGGCCATCTCATTTTTTCCCCACCAACATGTCCCTTTAGGGGCTCCGTAGAGCACTAGTAATCCAGATTTGGAAATCTGAAAAAGTGTGTATCTGGATCAGGGTTATTCAATCCAATTTTGCTTTGAAAAACCGGCACAAAAGTAAGATGGGTTCCCTGATCCTGGACAGCATAACATGGGATTTCCAAATCCAGATCATTCTGATCCAGATTCAACTTTTTGAACAACTGGCCCCTGGTTACTTTCTGTTATTTTAGCTGTACAAAAACATGCTGCTTTATATTGCAAAATGATATTTTATTTTAATTATTAAAAAAAACTGGTTTGTAGTACAAATAGCTCTACAGTTTAATTTGCATTATTCTTAATTATTACCTGTAGCAGTTAATCCCATATGGCAAAATATAGGCTATATTTGCAAATATATTTTTAAATATAAAAATATACAAAAATGACAGTGTATGTGTATATATATTATATTATGTGTATATATAATATAAGAATTTTTAAATATAGACTATTTTGCCCTCCATGTACATTCAATACCTGCATATCAGGGTTATTATAATGAACTAAAACCATAAAAAATTATACTTGAAATAAAATACAAAATTGTTAACTGAAATACAATATAAAACACTTAAACTTGTTGGCATCATTTATCATTTTCATTTAGTTTAGCTTGATGTACTAAAGTAACTAAAACTAAAACCGAAATAAAAATGAATAACTATATAGACATAAAAACTATTAAAAATGACAAAAACAACAAAATTTATAATTAACAATTAAAGATAAAATCAAATTCAAAATATTAACAAAAACTAAAATAGTATCTCAATATGCTAAAATAACACTGCATCTGTTACGGAAATATATTTTGAAATAGACTTTAGTATTTGAAGGTTGAAACTAAATACATTTTAAATGTAAAAAAATATATTTTATTTATCTTCACTGTTTACAACATATTTTGGCCTTAAAAATACATTTGTTTGCCATATGCAATATATGCCGTTTTTCCCCATTCTTATTGATTATTTTTGGCAAATGAAAGAATGTTTATCACAAAGAAAAGATGTTCATATGTGCTACTCACTTTGATTAGGCTTGTGATTTATTTCTGACACAAGATAAAAAGACCATTTTGATTTGGTGCTTGGAAGTTATTAATTTTGGATCTAACATCAGCCCCAAAGTCTTCTATTTTGTCATGTCGGGCAAAATCACTGTAAATGCTGAAACCAACAGCCCAAAACCCTCATTGACACACTCCCATCCTGTTGAACTCATTGATTTTTGACCCTGTTTGAGGCGTGTTTTGGCACAATCCTGTCCATCAGTTACTTTAAATCTGTGTGAATTTCATCATTCCCAGACAAACTCTCAGCAGACGGCTTTACAGCGGCTTCCTGTCGACAAGCAAAACCTAAACAGTTTTTATATAAGTAAACCTGTCAAAGGTAACTATTTACATTGCACTTTTTATGGAAAGTTGGCCAGCAGGTGTGTTTTTACAATCTGAAGTGGTGTTTTTTTGCTGTGGACAAGTGCTTGTTCCTGTGACGTAATTGTTATGCATGGCATCCGCCTTCCAGTGAAACCAGATCGGGAATGCAGAGGGTTTTCATCTGTATTTCTCTGTAAAAATAGAAATAGGCTATTACTACTTACTTGGAAAAATGTCTCTTTTATGGTTGAACTCTCAATGCGTTTCCAGCTGAAGCTGCTGAATCGCTTCTAACCAAGGGCATCTATAATACCTGGAGATGTTTATCTGTTAGCATTCGCAGAAAAACGTGACCCGCGTGCTGCCGTCTTTGCTGATATGGGGACGCTATTTTGAAGATAACGTTTAGCTTTCGATTAGCTGATGGCAGGAGCACACAGTCACAAGCCTGTAATAGGAAAAATATAAATACATACTTACAGTAACAGGGGCGAACTATGTATTTAACCAGACGAATTTTAAATGTAATTTATTTTAAATGTATGCATTTGGCAGATGCTTTTATCTAAAGCAATTTGCATTGCATTCAAGGTTGACATTTTATCAGTTCATGCATTCACTGGGAATCGAACCCACAACCTTGCCATTCTTGCTAACTCCATGCTTAACTTTCTTAAGATCCAGAAATGTATTTATAGTTTATATAGTTGTCAAATCGATCCAAAATAAAAGTTTGTGTCTACATAATAAGTGTATACTGTGTACATTTACATGTATATATTAAATATTTACGTTGTGTGTGTGTGTGTGTGTGTGTGTGTGTACATATATGTATACTGTATATATATTTATATTTACACACACACAGTTGTGACCCTGGAGCACAAAAGCAGTCTTAAGACGCTGGGGTATATTTGTAGCAATAGCCATTGCCATTGTATGGGTCAAAATTACAGATTTTTCTTTTATGCCAAAAATCATTAGGATATTAAGTAAAGATCATGTTCCATGAAGATATTTTGTAAATTTCCTACTGTAAATATATCAAAACTTAATTTTTGATTAGTAATATGCATTGCTAAGAACTTCATTTGAACAACTTTAAAGATGATTTTCTCAATATTTAGATTTTTTTGCACCCTCAGATTCCAGATTTTCTAATAGTTGTATCTCAGCCAAATATTATCATATCCTAACAAACCATACATCAATGGAAAGCTTATTTATTCAGCTTTCAGATGATGTATATATCTCAATTTCAAAAAATGTACCCTTGTTACTGGTTTTGTGGTCCAGGGTCACAAATAACATTACATATTATTTTTATATTAAATATAAATATTAATTACATATATTTCAATGTTACAATATTTGTTTGTGTGTTATGTAATTTGTTCATTTGCCATATAATGAACAAATTACCATATATATATATATATATATATATTAGTAAATCATATTAAAAGCATGCATACATATAATACAATTATAATTTTAATATTTTTAACATTTAATCTTCAATTAAAATACTATTTATTAAAACAAAAAATTTTTGTGAACATGTATCTTTAACATGTTGTCATATATTCAGTAGCCTAATCATTCATTAATCCACTAAAGATCTGCCTATTTTTTTTTTATAGTTGTATATAAAATTTTTAAAAACAGATTTATTTTTATGTAATATTTTGCAATGCTCAGTCATTATATCTAATCGTATTCAGAGTGAAAACTCACACATCTCTCACTATATCAGTGTTGATAAAGTCAAGTTTAAACTTATGTAATCAGATGACCTTTTGAAAGGACCAGTCAAAAAGTGTTTTAATTGCATTTCTCTCTGTCCCATGACACTCGCCACTAAAGCAGCGCTGTGAAAGTCTGTGTGTCAATCACAGCGTCCCCATCGGAGAGCAGACTTGGGAGAGAGAGTTTGGTAAAAACGTGGCGTACAGAGGAAATGGTTTGGAACGGCGGTCGGGCCGCGGCGGCCGGTGGAGAACCGCTGACAGACTGAATAGATTTGATGGATGAGGTTCGTTCTGGAGGAACGATCAGGCCAGAAACAGCAGCGAGCGGCACTCGGCGGCCCCAGAGAGTCCCAAAATCACCTCGCATTCCACACCATGGAGCTTTTAAAGACAAGATGGGCCATTTTATTTAGACGTGGCCATCAGAGCTCTGTGGCAATTATGGGATCTGACAGAACTTGGACGCTACGTGCAATCAATTTCTCATATAAAGCTTCCTAAAGGGGCTCATGAAAGACTGTGCTGCTACTTAAAGCTACGCTCTATGGTTATTAACTAAAACTAAAACCATAAAGTTCATTACATGAAATGATAATAAATGATGATATATTGTGTTGCCTTCGTGAGCATCAGTAAATGTTTTCACCTTTTGTAATAGTTGTGTATGAGTCCCTCAATTGTCCTCAGTGTGAAAATATGGATCTCAAAATCATACAGTCACATTTGGAAAGGGTTCAAATATGCAGAAGATGCTGGAAAACTGAAGAATGAGCAGGAGCCGGGGGATTTTTCTGAAGAACAGCAGGCAGTTGAACTGTTCAGGACCAACAAGGGACTCATGAACAACTATCACAAAATATAAAAACAGTCGTGGATCATCCAGGAAACGACACGCAGTATTAAGATTCAACTTTTGAATGGGGTCATTTTTATAAATTCAGTTATTATTGTGTCTTGTGGAGTATATGTTAACATCTATATATATATTCATATACAGTGCCCTCCATAAGTATTGGAATACTAAAGACAAAATTGCTCTGTTTGCTGTGGAGTCAAGACATTTGCAAATATGATTAAAAGATGAATATGAGACAAAACTACAGAATGTCACATTTTATTATCAGCTGTTTCAGAACATAAACGTTTTACCAAATAAAAAGGACAGCCCTTTTAGAGTTCATCCCTCTATTTGTTGTGAGCACAAGTGGGACAGATTAACTAAAGGCAGATGTAAAAGATTAAAAGCTATTATTTAGTTGCAGATCCCTTGCGTGCAATCAGAGCAGTGAGTCTGCCACCCACAGATATCACCAGACTCTTGGTCTCATCCTTTGAAATGCTGTTCCCAGCCTTTAATGCAGCCAATTCCAACTGTTACTTGTTTTGGGGAGTTTCTGCCTTTAGTCTCCTCTTCAGCCGGTGAAATTCATGTTCAATCAGATTTAAATCTAGAGATTGACTTGAGGAACTCCTTGAGTGAACTGGCAGGGTGTTTTGGGTCATTGTCCTGATGCAATGGGAAGCGCTTTCTGATGCATCTGGTGGCATTTTCTTAAATATTGGCAGCCAAGATGGTTTTGTACCCTTCCAAATTCATCCTGCTACTGTCATCATACATTAAGTCATCATTAAAGTTGAGAGGGCCTGCTCCAGAGACAGCTATGCATGCCCATGCCTAGGGCTGCACGATAAATCGAAATGGAATCGTGATTCGACAGAAGCTGCGATTGTCATGCGTATCTTTCAGTGAAGCACGGTTCTGTGATCAGCAGTAAATCTCCATTCAAAGGCCAGAGGGCGCTCTCGCGCTGAAACTCCAAATACGCCTCGCAGAAGAAACCCAGAAAATGCCTATGGCTGCAGCTGAATAAACAGAAGATTCAACTGCTTTCACTGATTCAACGTGACTAATAAACACACGACTACGGCA
>NW_015624202.1:345771-347087 GCF_001515625.1 Sinocyclocheilus rhinocerous
TACTATGTAATATGTTGCGTGCCCTATTCTGTCTAAGAAGCCACATCATCTCACAGACGGATTTATTTCAAACACTCGACTGACGTTATGAAGTGAGTTTGGAGTAAAAATATGTTATTAAATGTGGTATTTTCACATGCTTTCAGATGGAGCAGCATTTACTTCACAGAGCCGTAGTTCACTGAGAAGCTATGCAAACAGCTGTCATTATCGCGAACGATTTCTTCGATTTCATAATCGCGCAATAAAATTGTCTGCGAATATTTTTTTTTTTTTGCGCAACTTGTCAGTGAACTACGGCTATGTGTAGTAAACTCTGCTCCATCTGAAAGCACGTGATGATGATTTCCTGCTGATTACAGAACCGGCTTTACTAACAAAATGCGCATGACAATCGCATTCGATTAATCGTGCAGCCCTACCCATGCCTTGACTCCACCTCCACCATGCTTTACAGCTGAGACTGTATGCTTAGGATCATTTGCAGTTCCCTATTTTCTCCACACTTTTGCTTTCCCATCATTTAGATAAAGGTTAATCTTTGTCTCATCTGTCCACAAAACTCTGTTCCAAAACTCTACTGGCTTTTGCAAACTCTAATCTTGCCTTTCTATTTTTGGTGCTGGTCAGAGGTTTGCATCTTGCTGTGTAGCCTCTGTAATAAAGTGTAAGAGCATCACCCCAGCTTTCGGGAGGTTGTTGGTGATTTTACAGACCCGTATTTTAGGGTTCATTTTCACAGCTTTTATGATTTGTCTGTCATCAACGGTTGTTGTTTTCTCAGCCAATCAGGTCATTGTTGGTTGCTGATGTCAAAGTTGTTTTCAAAACTCTTGATTTCTCCATGCCCTTAGTTTTTGCTATAGCTCTAATTGACTTCCTCTTTTCTTTTAGCATCCAAATTGCTTGCTTTTCTCTCAAAGTCAGCTCCCTCGTCTTCATCCTGGTTTGTGTGTGTCTTCATCGAATGCAAGAATCAGAATGCAAAAGCAATGGATATAACTGATAACGACAAATTCCCTGCTTTTAATATCTGAAGAATTAATGCAACAGGACACAGCTGATCACTTAGAAAGACCTCTGAGGCAACTGTCCCAATACTTGTGCTCACATCAGATAGTGGGATGAACTCTGAAAGAGCTGATCTTCTTAGCTGGTAAAACATTTATGTGTTGAAACACCCAATAATGAAATGTGACATTCTGTAGTTTTGTATCATATTCATCTTTTAATCATATTTACAGATTTCTTGACTCCACCGCAAACAGAGCAATTTTGTCTTTACTGTTCCAATACTTATGGAGGGCACTGTATAT
>NW_015624202.1:347131-347392 GCF_001515625.1 Sinocyclocheilus rhinocerous
GTTTTCCCCGTTTACATGCACATCAGTAACCTGACAACGCAAGTAAGCTGCGTTTACATGACTTCATTAATAAATCAGGTTATTTCCCTGTAGTGACGTCAAAATATAATAATCATTTGCTTATCTGACTCCGAGTATTCCATTTTTCCAATTTGTCAGTTGTGATGTTAAATTAAGCTTGCAACATGTCAACTTGCAACATGTCGGGAAACTTACAGCTCATATAGGCTATTACGCTCTCATGCAGTTATAAACGCAGCA
>NW_015624202.1:347478-348963 GCF_001515625.1 Sinocyclocheilus rhinocerous
AACTTTGCAGGACAGTCGATCGCCAGGAGCAGGGTTGGGCACCCCTGCGCTAGTCATTCAGATGCAAAACTTCATGACAATATTCTTGTGTATATTACATAATAAAAAGATTTATGCATGCACAACTATTTATGTTTTTGCTAAATACCGAATGATAATGTACAGTCAGCTGGTCAGTATCACAAAATCCCCAAATATGAGCTGGTGACGCATTAGTTTGCATTACATTAGTAGTTTGTGAAGTGCTTTATTTGTTGGCAGTAAGGCGGCGTGAGATTCATTTGTGGTCTGCAGGAGGAAATGTAAATGGAAAACCGCCACCAACCGTGTGCTGGAGCTGCACAATCCATTTATTTATTCATTTGCAAAAAGAAAGCAGCCGAATCCTGCGGGATTATACACTCATCTAATCCTGTCAGCTCTCTCCTCTCTTCGTGTGTGTGTGTGTTTGGTTTGCACATGTGTTCTGAAGTGTGTGTGTGTGGGCATTATAAAGCTTATCAGCCTTCCTCATGAATATTAATTAGATGACATTCACGCAATAGTTGTGATTTGCTGAGAGGCTGGTAGGTGAGTGCTAACTATAGTAGGATTACTGCTTACAATTTCCATGTTTGTTCAATGCCTGGTTAGCAGCTGGTTGACAAAAGCTTTTACTTAGTCTCAAAGCTGTCATTTAACATTACCAGATAATGTTTTCAACATGGAAATTTCGAAAAATTATGCATTGCATTATGAAAGATACAGATTTTTGATGACAAGAAGTCTAGTCCATATTGTATGGAAGCCTGTTCACACCATGGAATAAAAAATAATGTAAACTGAGATTGCAAGATATAAACTCAGAATTGCACAATATAAAATCTGAATTGCAAGAAATAAACTTGGAATTGCAAAATATCAACTCAAAGGTATGAACTCGGAATTGCAAGATAGAAACTCAGAATCGTGAAATATAAACTCGGCAACATAAACTCAGAATTGCAAGACAAACTCAGAATTGCAAGATATGGAATTTGCGAAATATAAACTCAGCAATATAAACGCATAATTGCGAGACATAAATTCAGAATTGCGAAATATAAACTTGAAATTGCGAAATGTAAACTCATAATTGCGAGATATAAACTTGGAATTACAAAATATAAATAGCGATAAACTCAGAATTGTGAGAAACTCATACTTGCAAAATATGAACTCGGCGATATAAACTTGGAATTTTGAGATATAAACTCAATTGCAAGATATAAATTCAATTGTGAGATATAAACTCAAAATTGCGAAATATAAACTTACATTATCAAATAGAAAGTCAGAATTACCTTTGATATTTTTTATTCCATGTCAGAAGTAAAAATAAATAAAAACTTTCTGAAATTTTTTTTTTCAGAATTGCAAGAACCAAAGTCCAAATTGTGAGATTAAAATGTTGCAATTCTTTTTTTTTTTTTTTTAAAAATTTTGCAGGCCAAGACCCCCTTACTT
>NW_015624202.1:349392-351332 GCF_001515625.1 Sinocyclocheilus rhinocerous
TTTTTTTTTTTTTTTTAATAATATTGCAGGCCAAGAACCGCCTACTTCTATAGAAAGAGACTGTGTGATTGACATGTAAAGCGACCAACCACAGTTTGTTTTGTATGAATGTGCAATTTAGGGACTGGTTTATCAGAAAAAGAAACGTTAGCAGAGACTAGGACAGACTTCACAGATTTTTACACTAATTAGTGTATCAGGATCATCCGCTTGTTTCACAGCTGGAGTCTCAGTTCACGGTGGCGCTGCTGCGGTTCATCCGTGTGTGTGTGTGTGTGTGTGTCTCAGAGCGAGTCTGTTTCTTATCTCTGTGCTGAATTACAGAGGCACTCACACACAAACACTCACTGCGCTGACACCCCATATCTCCTCATCAATAAGTGTCAACTGCAGAGCATTCTTATCTTTGTTTATTTTGGAAAATGGCACGCAATGCATGACAGCACCGGAGATTAAACAGAGACAGAGCTGAGCTCTGGAAAGAAAATATTAATATAAATAAGCACTACATTTTCAGTGTTACTAGCAGTGTTATGGAGTAATCAGAACATGAGACGTGCGGATCCATGTGCAAAGCTTTTATTAAGACGTGGTCATAAACAGGCATAGGCAAACTGTTATGTAGAAGACAAGGCAAGGGTAGTCCGGGTACTCGGCAGCCTGAAAGGGATCTGAGTGAGTTATATAGTTATATAGTGAATGTGTGATTAGTTACAGCTGTGTGCAATCAGTGCTGTGTGCAATCAGTGCAATGGATGATGGGATATGTAGTCCGGGTGGAGGTTCTACAGTAGGACCATCGGGATACGGGGAGAGTTCAGTAATGGTTCCTTCGACCGTGACAAGACAGGCTGAAGGTGCGTTGCTGGGCGCCACCACCGTGCAAGAAGCTGAGGCGAGCACCGCCACCTCAGGAGGTTCTGCAGCATGAGCCGCCACCTCTGGAGGAGCTACAGCGGGCGCCATCGCCTCGGGGAAAATGGAAGCGTGCGCCTCTACCTCGGAAGGATATGCAGCATCAGCCGCCACCTCGGGAGACATCGCAGTGGCCGCCGCTGATGACATAGCCCCCCCACAAGGAGCGGCTTCCAGACGCTCAGAACACTTTACGATTCAGGAGGGCGGTGGAGCGGAGGCGGAACAGGGGGAGGGACGGAGGGCCAGGTCCACGTGGTAGTGGAGAGACCGGGGACTGAGGCAGGACCGGCGGAGCAGGATGCCAAGGCGGAGCAGGGCGGAGCAGAAGACCACCAGAGCCAGACAGCAGACCACCACGGTGGAGCAGAAGACCACCAGAGCCAGACAGCAGACCACCACGGTGGAGCAGAAGACCACCAGAGCCAGACAGCAGACCACCAGAGCAGGGCAGAAGACCACCAGAGCAGATGGAGCAGAAGACCACCAAGGGGGAGCAGAAGACCACCAGGCCGGAGCAGACAGAGCAGAAGACCACCACGGAGGAGCAGAAGACCAGCAGGCCGGAGCAGATGGGACAGAAGCCCACCAGGGAGGAGCAGACAGAGCAGAAGCCCACCACGGAGGGCCAGATTGATCAGGAGACCCTGGCAGAGACTGAGACCTAGGAAAAGCAGAGATACGAGAGACAGGCAGTGCATTCACGGTAACAAGGATCAAGGCAGGGAACACAAGAAGTTCATTAAAGGTTTTCATGGCAGTGACAGACAGAGATGAGAATTCCTGAACGGCCCTTGTAGCTGCAGCAGAACAGTCAATAAGTTCACAGACAGCATCTTCAGGTGTGACAGATAAGGCAGAGAGTTCAGAAACAGCTTTTTTGGCTGGATTGAGACAGGGCAATAGTTCGCAAATGACCTCTTTGGCCAGGTCAGGATGAGACAATAGTTCGTAAACGGCCTCCATAGCCGTGACAGGACGGACAGAGAGTTCACAGACGACCTCCTTGGCCGGAACAGAACAGG
>NW_015624202.1:351400-355006 GCF_001515625.1 Sinocyclocheilus rhinocerous
CTGACACCTCTGGAGGTTCTGCAGCGGATGACGCCACCTCTGGAGGTTCTACAGTAGGACCATCGGGATATGGGGAGGGTTCAGTAATGGTCCTTCGACCGTGACAAGACAGGCTGAAGGTGCGTTGCTGGGCGCCACCACCGTGCAAGAAGCTGAGGCGAGCACCGCCACCTCAGGAGGTTCTGCAGCATGAGCCGCCACCTCTGGAGGAGCTACAGCGGGCGCCATCGCCTCGGGGAACATGGCAGCATGCGCCTCTACCTCGGAAGGATCTGCAGCATCAGCCGCCACCTCGGAAGAAGAGTAATCCAAAACGGGCGTGGTCGATCAGCGGCTAACAATATCCAGAGGGCTTGACATGAGGGGTATTCAATAACACGAGCTAGAGTCCAGGCGAGGTGCAAACACAGTCCGAAACAGCAGGCAAAGGGTTAACTCAAGATAAACAGGCAATAATCAGGTAACACAGGAAAGCAGGCAAGAGAAGACTATGACTAGACTATGGAAACTAAAACTAAATACTTAAACAAGGACAAGGAACTGGCTCCGTAAAGTAGCTATCGCTAGGTGAGTGATAAGCGCTTACAATACTCGGCAGTGAATGGTTGTTTGAGTGAGTGTTATATAGTGAATGTGTGGTTGGTTACAGCTGTGTGCAATCAGTGCTGTGTGTGTAGTGTGTAGAATATGTAGTCCAGGATGACATGCAACAGTTTGTGTAGTGCGAGAGTCAATGTAATGGAAGGGTGACCTCTGGTGGTGATTGAACGGAAGTCCATGGACCGGATTCGTGACAAGCAGCACCACTAGAATAACCAAACAGAATTGTAAAACTAATAATATAATATAATAGTAAAACAATTTTAAAAACAATAAAAAATAATTACAATTGAATAAATGATTTTAATAATATTATTAATATAATATAATTTTCAGAATTAATATTATTAAATAATATTATTATTAAACTTTTCAATTGTACTAATTATTGTTTATTTTTAAATAATAATAATTATATTTTTAATTATTATTATAATATTTATGATGTTATCATTATTAAGATTATGTATTATTAATATCAACAAAAACAAGGTTCTAAAATAATCTAAAATATTATACTAAAAAAACTATATATATATAAATGGTTTATAAATAATAAAAACAAAAATAATTACAATTAAAAATATGATTAACAACAATAATAAAATTCATAATAATAACAGAAACAACAATAATAATATTTCTATTATTTTTGCCTTGATGTTATAATTTATAGCTATGTCCTGAATGCATCTATAAAGTCTTTGTCTTAATGTGTTTTCCAGCTAAATCTTCTCTCTTTGATTGTGTAGTAAAGGAGATAAAGTATCTCGTTTTGATACGAGAGTTTTCTTCACTGACACTTTGATGATCCTTCCACACTGTGACTGACCTTCTGCGCTCCATTTCTTGTCTCCTGCTGCGACTTCCTGTTGTGTGCGCATTTATTCTTTAAAAGAATCATCATCATCACTCCTTAATGCAGCACTGAGAGCTGTGTGTTGTCTGTATTACTGTCAGTGACTGTGGTGAACACACTGAAGGAGGAGGTTTTAATGCGTTTAAACAAATTCAAGCACATCAAATGAATTTCACAATTCTTGCAAGTCAACACATATAAAAATATGAATTGCTGCTATTACTCTTGTCCACGTAGTTAGTTATAGCCTGGAGCTCATACACACAACACTGGATGACTCAACATTTGTTTTGATTCAGTGACTCAGTGACTGTTTAGTTTCTGAATGAATTAGTGTGTTTGAACTGTTAATCAGATGAATGAGTATTTAATTACACACTCATCAAGTCAGTCACTGATTTGTTTTGTGCAAATCAGATGATTGAACGGTTCAATGATTTACTCATAAAATCAGTCACTCGTTCCATGCCCTAATGAATCAGTGCTTTTGAACAAACAAGTGAAAGAATGATTCAACGACTCGATTATAAACAGTTACTTGTTTCATTCATAATGAATTTGCACTAATCAGTTGACTGAATGATTCAGTGACTCGTTTTAAAGACCGTCATTTGTTTTGTTCCCGAATGAATCCGTGCTTGAACGAATTGGGTGAATTATCAATGACTCACCCATAAAGAGTCATTTGTTTTGTTCCAGAGTGAATTTGCATTTTTGAACTAATCTGATGAGTGAATCATTCAGTGACTCACTCATAAAGAGTCACTTGTTTTGTTTCTGAAGGAATTCACAGTTTTTAACTAATCAGATGAATGAATGATTCAGTAACTCATTCATAAAGACATTTACGAGTTTTCTACACCATTGAATACATTTTATTTAACTAACTGGATAAACGATTAGCTAAGTGAAGAGTCACTCGCTCTTGAGAGTCACTTATTTTGTTTCCAAATGCATCGTTTTTTGAATCTGTCCATCTGATAAATGAACCTTCCATTGGCTCATAAGCCAGTCACATGATTTGTTCTCTAATGATTCTGTGCTTTTGAACAAATAAAGTGAATGGATGATTCAAACACAGAATAAATTACATGATGCAAACACTGAGAACTGTTAAAGAACATGATGGAGTTAAAGTTCTATAATTACGCAACATGCTGAAGTAATCAGCAGGCAAGCAATGTCATTACAGCTACAGGAAATAATCATGATAATATGTCGTTAATACCTCGCCTCTCATCGTTGATATGCTCCACTGAAGCCACTCACAACCTAATTGGACTGATGGAGCAGCAAATTGAGTTATTTTGTACTGACACCCGACAAGGAATCCCCCGCGGTGTGTCTGACATCACCGTCCACCCTGGAGAAAACAATCACTCTGATTATTATGTGAATCTGATTCCTGCAGTTTGCTTCCTTAATGAAATCACTTTACATTTGCATACTCTTAGCTTAATTGGTCATTTAATTGTTTCACTGTTCAAAGAGTTACTCTGAATTAGCATTAGCATTACTAAACAAACCTGATTACACTTTTAAAAGTATCCGTTAGAGAAAGTTATATCAATAATTCCCAGTGTTTTTGTATTAGTATTTAAAGGGGTCATATGATGCTATTTCAATTTTTCCTTTCTCTTTGGAGTGTTACAAGCTCTTGGTGCATAAAGAAGCTCTGTAAAGTTGCAAAGACTAAAGTCTCAAATTCAAAGAGATATTCTTTATAAAAGTTAAGAGTTAACCCTTTAGGCGCCAGGTTTTTTTGAAAAAATGCTGGATTTTGACATCAAGATTTCAAAAGCTTGTGGCTTGAAAGGGCTTAAAGATAGAGATCTAATGTAAATTAGAAAAATGTTGGGCATGCCACGCCTACCTAAAACGGCTCGTTCTAACACGCCACCCCACATATCTACCTCACTATGTGGGAAGATTTGCATAACGCCGCCCCGGGGTCGTCACATGTGGTTGCCGCTCCTTCGTCGGATCCGCCGGGCGTGCCGTTCTCGACCCCGCCGCCTCTGCTCACTCTAGGCCGCCGTGTTTTTCGTTGTGAAAGTGAAAATACTTTGTTTCCAAAAGAGGACACGACTACAAATCAGTGGTTAAGTTGTATTTACAACACTGTTCCAGAACACTTCAACCCAAAT
>NW_015624202.1:355121-359583 GCF_001515625.1 Sinocyclocheilus rhinocerous
ATAGCTGGCCAGTCAGAGCACACCTCGCTTTTCAGACTGATGAGCTTTGTAAAAATCGACGCGTTTCAGAAAGGCGGGGCATAGAGGAGAAACAATAATGTACAGTATGTGGAAAATGTGTTTTTTTTACTTTAAACCGAATAAACACATTTCATTACACCAAATACACAAAATAATGTTCTTTTTAGCAACATCATATGACCCCTTTAAGGCAAGACTCTCTAGGCAAAACCACTGTTTTTTCAGGCACTGGTTAATTTTGAGATTTTGGTCTATTTTGCTTCCATAGCATGTCTTCTTTCAGACTAGTGGGGGGAAAAACTGAAATACTCATTTAAGTGTTTATTTTATTGCATTTTATCGTTTTGTATCTGTAGATTTCAAATACAATGCATATTTTTAAGTGAAGCTTTCTTAAAATGAGTTTGTTTTACCACTGCAGCAGTTCTCACAGACACCAAACTTAGCAGTTTTATTCCTCTCTATATTCTGAAGGTTTTTGCTGATGAGTTTGTTTACATATCATTCGCCTGACTTTTATTTTATTGAACTTTATTTTGCGTCTGTAGATTTCAAATGCAATGCATATCTTTAAATAAGGCCAATTTCTTAAAATAAGTTTTTCTCCACTGCAGCAGCACTTAAATACACCAAAATGTATTTATTTTTATTTTTTTTTACAAAAGGTTTGTTTATATGTGATTCACACTGATTTAAGTTTTAATGCACTTTATCTATTTCGATCTGTAGAGTTCAATTACAGTATACTGTGTCTTTAAAAGAAATTTGTCAAAATGAGTTTGTTTCTCCACTTCAGCAGCACTTATATACACTAAATTTTACAGTTTTATGCCTCTCTATATTCTGAAGGTTTTTATAGAGGGGTTTGTTCATGTATCCTTCACAGTGATTTATATAACATTTTATTCCTAAACATACGGCAAAAATGTTGTTTTTGACTGTTGACAGTAATTTCTGATTTATGGAGAGATAAAAATAGATATCCAAAATCCCCTCAGCAAAAACCTTTAACTCTAATATGTCAACAAAAGGGGAAACACAATTTGAAGCTAGTTTTATCCAATGTTCAGATTTATGTTCTGGAAATTTATGCAAGTTAGTGCATTTTCAATTAGATAATACCTCAATTGCATATTTAAAAATAAAATTTGAGAAAAAAAATAAAACAAAACAATTTGACTAATAAATTATTAATATTTAAAGTAATCAACTGGGGAAAGTATGGTTTTATCAATTACCTGTGGTGTCTTGCCTGTATAGTTCATCAATGTATTATTTTTAGTCTGAATTTTACTGAAATCGCATGCAATTTTAGTCAGTCAAAGAAGTATTTTAAATCACATCCCAACATAAACCAAATTTCCAAACTCAATATCTGTGCCAGAAACTTTTCTGCCTTCCAGACAAAGAAGTTTAGCTTGCAGGTAATCACATTTATGTGTGCATATATTCAGAACCAAAGATGTCCTGTTGTGTTTTGCAGTTGTTTCATTGTCCTGTGAAAAAGTATGGAAAGGTCACCAGTATTTTTATATGCAGTATGTTGAGATGTCCTTTCCCAAAAGCATGCCCGGCTCAGAGCATCAAACTTGTTGCCTCATCATCTTTTGGTGTTGTTTTCAGAGAGTATACAACACTGCAAAATGATTGTTTGAAGTTGTAAAGAAATATTATTGGAGTATGTTTTACAAGAAAATACTATTTCAGGCTTTCAAATTTTCATGTTTAATTCAATGTGTTACTTGCCATTTCTTTGTAATCAATTGCAAAATTTACTAGCAATTTACTGGTGAAAATGTTTAAAAAATAAATTCTGTTTCTTTTTTGAAGAACCATAACTTACTTTCTTTTTTGCAACGTTAAGTCAATGTTCATGCTTTTTTCCCCCTCTTTTGCATTGGCAAAAAATACATAATTCTCAGAAATTGGTAGTAAAATTTCACATAATTAAAAAGTAATTGCAATAACACACTGAATTAAACAAGAAATTATATTTTCTAGTAATACCTACTCAAATAATCTTCAATGATCAACTTCAGAAAATCATTTTTTACAGTGTAAAAGCACCATAACATATTCAAAATATTACTTGTGCACTATTCCAAGAATTCTAAAGTCATACAATAGCTTTGTGTGAGAAACGGATTGAAACTTCATATTTTGGGGTGAACTATTATTCCTTATTATTCCTGTGTATCTTACGTTTACATTTGATTTTTACTTTTGGGCTGATCCCAGCTGACACCAATATGTTCTAAGAACATTTTTCTAATGTTCCCATTAGGTTATGACAATGTTACTTCTGAATGTTCTCTGGACATTCTAAATGTCCAGGTTTTAAATGTTTAAAATGTCTTTGTTATGTGAACGTTCAGGGAACATTCCATTTTAGGGAATGCTACTTTTGAATGTTCTCCGAACATTCTGAAACAGTTAAAAAACCTTCATGAATGTTTCATTAATGGCAGGTTTTTGTGCTAACATTTGAGAACATTATTAAAGACCTTTGAAAGAACATGCTGGGAAAAGTTTGTTTATAACTTTGAGAGAACTTTGCTGAAATGTTATGTGAACGTTCACTGTTAGCCGAGATGTCCTTCATACACAAAAACAAAGTCCTTCTGTGGTTTTTTGTGATTTTCGAGAGGGTTGAAGCATGCATTTCTCTTAAATTGCTTTTTGGTGTTGCTGGCACTGAGGTTTAACATTGAAAAGGACAGAAAGCCTGTTCTGTGTGCTAAAGTCACTCGAGGACTGCAAACATCAATACCAGGTTGATTTTTGAAGCACGTTCAGTATTGAACAGCAGGAAAACACATTAACCTGCCACTGCTGCTTACTGTAACCCCAAGAGTGATGGGATGAAAATCTATTTTCTTTGTTTCTCTTGTCTCTTTAAATGCTTGAGGAATTGTACTGGAATCTCCTTTGTCTGTCATTTTTAATGCCAATCTCCGCATCGCTCACATAGGAAATGATGTTTATGATGAATGTTTCTGTGTGATGAGCTTCACAGTTCTGCAGATTAGTGAAGAGAGAAAGAAAGACTAAATGCGACGGGTTGAGGTGAGCGTGAAGATGAAGGCAAAACTTCTTTCTGACTATTTAATCAAAGCCAGAGCTCTTCACATCCTCCTTTCATTTGAGTTCTCTTTGAAAACCTCTTCTCTAAAGACTCGTTCAGAAAGCATGCATAGATGCATAGATCTACATTTTAGTGTTTTGATTCAGGTTAGCGAGCAACTAGCGATGTGTATGCAAGTGAAATGCAGTTCAAAACAGCCATAATATGACATTTACATAAACAGGATATTCAAATATAGGATGGGATTTGTTTTGAATCTATTACAAATTGAGAAAGTTATTACTTTCTGATGAACTACCACTTAGCATGCACCAACGAATTGGGCACGATAAGATCACAAAGTAGATGGATATTAATATAGATTGGCATATTATTACACAAAAATGTCATAATGAAGCTGTATTGAGGCACATATTGCTGTTTATTATTAAGTTGAATTAATTAGGGTTACTGTCTATGTAACTTCATCCATAATCTTAAAATAATTTATATCTACAATAAGCAATACTACAATTAATTTGTCTCTGGAAGTTCTTGCATATTTGAATAATAATAAGAATAGTAGTAATTTGATAAATGCTGTTTATTACATTGAAATTTGTTTCATATATAAAAAATACATTGTAAAAATGTATTATAAATATAATTATAAGGTATAAATTATAAATAAAATTATCAATTAAAAAAATTGTTAGATGCTCAAAAAATAATAAAAATAATTTAAAATAATAATTTAATAAATGCAGTTTTATTACATTGACATTTGTTTCATATATAAAAAATACATAGTAAAATATATTATAAATGATCAATACTGAAAAATAAAATAAAGAAAATATGTGTGTGTGTGTGTGTGTGTATAATATTCATATTATATATTATGTGCAATGTATAATACACTAAACTAAATATTATATATATGTGTGTATATATGTGTGTGTGTGTATATATATATATATATATGTATGGATGTATATGTATGGATGTATATGTGTATGTGTATGTGTATATATATATATATATATATTAGTATCGATCAAAACAGAAACATATTATATATAAATTATAAATATGAAATGGTATTGATTAAGTTTGTTCTAGTAATACTAATAAGTAAAAAACTACTTTCTAAAAAAACTTTCCTACTACTTGTTTCACTTCTGTTTCAGTTTTTTGTAACCATTTCTTACTATGTGTCAGTAAGTTGTTATTTTAGCATGTGTGTTTGGCTCAGTTATTTTTTTAGGATTACTGATAAACTAATGTAGTTTGATTTGTATTAGTTATCTATTTCAGTTTTAGTTACAGTTGTAGTAATGTTGTCATTTTATTAGTTTTTTATTATGTCTATATAGG
>NW_015624202.1:359593-368322 GCF_001515625.1 Sinocyclocheilus rhinocerous
AAAAAAAAAAATTAGAACAATAAAAATATTAACTTTCCAAATAAAAATAAATAAATAGTCACTTGACCCAGTATTTGTGCATGTTGAATTATTTTGCAGAGTGTTGCATCATTTGTGACTGGAGTTGTTCATGTCATGTGAACAGCACTATTTGTGTGACACATGGAGCTGCTGATGTTTATGATGTTTATGATGAAGATATGAGTAGGACGCTGCCTGTGAACAGAGTCATTACTGTGTTTCTCTAATGATCATCTCACAGCCGTCTCTGTTTCAGGAGTGTTTATTATCTGCTGCATGCACTCTTGTGAGAGTGTTTCATGCTGGTCATCCTGGTTAAGCCCTCTTGAATCTGAATGTGAAAGATGCAGGGGTCTAGAATCAGACGTGAGGGCTTTATGGAGAGTAATAGTGAGTGTAAACTCTCTTGAGGCCGATCTCCTGCGGATGGAGTAAGGGTGGGCAGCTCTGCTCTCTGAACAGAGATTTATTGAGCCCTGAGATCCTCATCCATCTTCCCCATCGCCGTGTGCTGGATATATTTCACCCACACCATTCCCCAAAAACTTTGATACCACTAAAGTTTTCAAGACAAGCAGTGCTTGAGCGGAGTAATCGGGGCAATCCAAACACCGACTGAATGAGCCGTCCGAGAACAACATGCACATATTTATTTAAAGTAATTGAGCAAATACGCTGGGATTACATCCAGTCATTCAAAAGTTTGGATGTACGAAAGCTAAAACTAGACAAAGGACCGTTTAGCCCAAATTAAAATCATTTACTCACTCTCATGTCGATCAAAACCCGAATAACTTTCTCCTGCAGACCACAAAATATGTAAAAAATAAATAAATAAATAATAATAATAAAAAATTGCTTTGAAAGTGCTTTCAAGCTAATAATATTAATAATAATAATAATAATAAAATAACTATAATATTCTGAAATCTCATTCATGCTTGTGCATATTACAACATTGGTTTCAAAAACAGGCAAGAAATGTGGCATTTGTCTATTAGTAAATAATCAATATTAGGGTAGATGATGATAAAATATCTTAAATAATACATAAAAAGTAATCATTTTAATCTTAAATCTTAAAAAATCATCAGCAACTTTTTTTATTAAATAAAATAAACAAACAAATAATTTTTATGTATACTGTTGTTGTTTTTTTATTATTATTTGTAGAATTTTGTATCAATAGCCAAATAATATGCTAACAAGAAACTATTAGTTTTAATTGATTAAATTTATTTTCCAGGAATATAAAAAAAATATATTCATTTATTATTAAATATTAGGGGAATTTTGTTTTAACCAAACATATTAATAATATTAAATAAAAAATAAAAATAGTTATTTTTCACAGTTGTTGTGTATACTGTATCTTTTCTTGTAAGGATATTGTATAATTAGCTTATTAATATGCATAAGAATACAGCAATATATTAAATTAATAATGAATAACAGATGTGTGATAAAAATATAATCACAAAAATAAACTAAAATATAAAATAAAGGGTTACACAGTTTTTGTGTATATTGTATTTTGCTTATAAGGTCTGTTTTGGGTTTTGTTTCATGTTCTTGTTTTCATGTCTTTTATTTTGTAATTTTATTTATGCTGTTAGTGTCAAGCTTCCCTTGCCCTCTTGTATTCCTGCTATTGGTTCCTGTGTTCAATGTGTCAAGTTCTGATTGGTTGTCCTATTCATGTGTCTTGTTTCTCATTGGTTGGTTCATGTCATGTGACCTGTATTGTTTGGTATGAATAGCCCTCATGTTGCCTTTGTTATTTGCCTAGCTTTGAATTGTGTAACCTGCTGTTGGTGAGTTGTGTTTCTGTTTATGCTGAGTCTGTCTCTGTCTCTGGTCAAGTCTGTTCATGCCATGCCAAGTCAAGTCTGTTTCAAGTCAAGTCTGTTTCAAGTCAAGTCTGTTTCAAGTCAAGTCTGTTTCAAGTCAAGTCTGTTTCAAGTCAAGTCTGTTTCAAGTCAAGTCTGTTTCAAGTCAAGTCTGTTTCAAGTCAAGTTTGTTTCAAGTCAAGTCTTCTTTTGTTTGGATGTGTCTGTTTTCAGTGCAGTGTGTGATCTGATCAGGGTGTGGTTTGACTTCATTATTAAGGCAGTGAGCGTGTGTTTTTTTTTTTTTATATGTGGCTGTACAGTAATTAATTAGCAGTCGTGCTGTGAGTTTGGAGCAGCTGTAACGAGTGTGAGGTAATTCAGCCGTTTCCCGCTGAGCTCCCGCTTTGTAATCCTCTCGCTTCATTCACATTCGGCTTTATGTTCTTCAGCTGCAGGATCAAATCTGCATTTCTGGAAATCTGTGCGCAGAAAAACTCATCAGCTTGTCAAAGTTTCCTGAAAACAGTCCTCTAGCTCAAACTTAAGCATCTTAAAAAATGCATAAATGTAAAATCTTACACTTGCATTGTATGTGCTCCATCTCTTGCAGAATAGAAAAGACTTCAGGACAATTGGGGGAAAGAATAAAAACAGCATCCGAAGGAGTGACTGAAAGATATAAATATTCATAAAATGTCTTTTTTTTCCCAACTGTAGCAGAGCAGAAAAGCACTGTAGTCATTCAAAATCTACTTAATTATCTCTTAAACCAAGAAATGGAGACAATTGGAATCGAAGAGCAAATTTCAATAGTTTTAACAATTTGTAATAATTAATAATGATTAAATTATTATTACATTGCTGACGGCTCTGTCCCATAATTGAATAAATTCCTATATTCTTAGAAGATAAAATAAAATAATGTATAAATAAAGATAAAATACAATTACTTAAAGTATCTTGTCAGCATATTAATAAACTAATGATACAATATTCTAATAAGCAAAAATACAGAATACACAAAAATTGTGTACAATTACTTTTATTTGTATTATTCATTTATTTTTATTATTTATTAATAATTGAATACATTGCTGTATTCCTAGAAAAGATCATAAAATTAATGATAATAAAATTAAAAAATAATAAAATAACCTAAGAAATGATGATGGCAGTGATGATAATGGTGATTTATTATTATTATTATTATTATTATTATTATTATTATTGAAATGTGTTTCACTGAAGATTGAAAGCCACATGACTTGAGGATTAATACATTTTGACAATTTTATTTTCTAGGAAATATATAATTATTATATATTCAACTATTAGTAAATATCCATAATAATTATTATTTAATTAAATAATAAAAATAGTAAAAGTAAAAATAGTAATTGTACACAATTTTGAACATACTGTATTTTGCTTATTACAATATTGTATTATTAGCTTATTAAACAAGTTATAGAATATTATTAAAATGTGTTTCACTGAAGATTGAAAGCCACATGACTTGAGGATTAATACATTTTGACAATTTTATTTTCTAGGAAATATATAATTATTATATATTCAACTATTAGTAAATATCCATAATTTATTTAATTAAATAATAAAAATAGTAAAAGTAAAAATAGTAATTGTACACAATTTTGAACATACTGTATTTTGCTTATTACAATATTGTATTATTAGCTTATTAAACAAGTTATAGAACAAGTTTACTTTCTTTTCTGTGGAATAATATGCAATAATGAATCATTCCCATTCATAATAATGTGTATTAAGAAAGTAAATAGAGCCAATTTTGACTTAATGTTGCTTTGCTGTGATCATCCGGATGGAAAAACGGGGTTTGAATGTAAAATCGACAGGTTCGTTTATCACCGATCAGAACTCATTTATGACGGAGGCTCGTTTAAATATTAAAAGGTGTGTGAAGGTTTAACACTGGCAAACACATTCATTACGGCCTTCCTCTATCTAATTATCTCCCTCTTTCTCATTACCATTAGTTTCTGTGAAACACACACACACACACACACACACACACTGTGAGATGAATCTGCTCTCGGACTCTTCTGGAATCTCAAAGTTGGACTCTCATTCGGTTCAGCGTGAGACGAGCAGGTGTTTCATTCATTTCTGTTCAGTTCTCTCGTCTGACTCCATCTGTCCATCGGCCTTTCAGCCAATTCAACGCCGGTCCGTTTGTAAGCAATGTATCTGCTGAATTAAACATGTAATGAGCTCATGTGACAGCAATGTTAATCAATGCATACTTAATTCTTCAGTTTAAAATACGCAAGGATTCAATGTTCTTCAGTGTGAGATCATGTTCCGTTTTGGCCAAAATGAGCACAGTAATATTGTTGCATACTTTTGGAAAAGTCTGTTATTCTTGAAAATATGGAACGGAGCCATCAGCAAAGTGATATTTGTTTTGTGGGAATTATTTAGAGGAGTTATTTTTATTTTAGTAAGAGGAATGCGCTACTGAGTTAATGCTTTCAGAGTATTTTTTTGGCACTCAGACAAGTCTGTTCAATGCAACTGTTTTGATAGAGGGAAAGAAAATACATTTCTAGTTTCAATATTATTTGTTCTTCAGACATTCATCTTTAAATACAATAAGTATCAGCTGTGTGCAAAGTGAGCCACATTTGTTTTTCAACCATTGAAAATGGGCAAATTCAACAATTTGGACATGGAGCCCTATTGAGATCTCCATATCTCTGGGACTGAACTGTACAGGGCCATAAAAATGAAGATAGTAAAAGATAAGTTTGTTAAGAACTAGAGTTTGAAATCATATTGAGATATCTTTAATACTTCTTGAGTTACCGGCTTGCAAACTCTGAAAAAGACCATTTTTGGCACCCAGACGGGTTTGTTTAATGCAAGTGTTTTGATAGAGGGAAACAAGATCTGTTTCTAGTTTCAGCATTATTTGTTCTTCTTATTTGTTCTTCAGACATTCGTCTTTAAATACAGTAAGTATCAGCTGTGTGCAAAGTGAGCCACATTTGCGTTTCACCAATGAAAATTGGTAAAATTCAACAATTTGAACATGGAGCCCTATTGAGATCCCCATATCTCTGGGACTAAATGAGATTATTATAAAAGTTTATAAGAAAAGTTTATTAACAGCCAGACCCACATTTGGTTTTTGACCAATGAAAATGTGTACAATTTACTCCTGGAGCCATATTGAGATCCCAATATCTCTGGAACTGAACCATGCAGTGCCTTAAAAATTAGGATACCAAAAGAAAAAGTTTGTTACAAACTAAAATCTAAAACTATATTTTAAATATATTTAATACTTCTTGTGTTACAATCATGCAAAAAAAGGTGTTTTTTTTCCATTTTTGAACTATCACCATTGGCATGTAATGCAACGAAGATTGCTAAAGTCAACAGATTTTAATAAAAGACCTACCAATCTCTGTGTAAAAATAAAATAATGGTGCTGCCATCTTTCTGAACTCATTTTTACCCCCCTGTAATTTGGCTCCAAATCTCAGGTGAAAACTGACGTTTTTATGCCCCTCTACAAAATATTGGATTATACCCTTCACGTTTAATATTTTGGCTTTCGTTACTATTTATGTTTGAAAATAATAATAAAATCAAACATTTAGCCAGGTTTCTAAAATACTTTTTACTTTTAAAATAATTTTTTACGGTACTTATGATCAAATTAATGCAACCTTGGTGAGCAGAAGATACTTTTTCCCTTCAAAAAACATCTTACCGACTGCAAACGTTTCAATGGAAGTGCAAAAACAAAACACACAGCATGTCGTCCATTTGTCAAACACTTAATTAAATCAATTAACAGGAATAAATACAGATGTCTGTCAGCTCCAGGTCACTTTATGGTCTGCAGAGCTGATTGTGCCACCTGTTTGTGCTAATCACACATTTACAGGACCGAAGCTCATTAAAACAAGAACAAACCAGCATTATTAAATGCATTATCTGTCCCAGTCTGTTCTATAATATATGATTCATAGTGTTTACTTCAGCTGCGGGATCAGGACGGGTCGTTCGCACTACAGCTGTGACCCTGAGGCTTTGCAGGTTATTCTGAGGTTGTTGGTTTTTTTCATCGTTTTCACACAAAAAGTCCCATGCGTTGCTATATTCACACTGACAGGTGTTGTTTTTATTTTTGTGTTTATTTATGGTAATACAGAAAGACGTGGTGGGATTCTTCGAGCATTTGCATCTGGTATCTGTCTGTGCAATTAACATGTGGGCATTCATTACTGAAACATGCTGTGTGCCGCCACTCACAGGTTTTAATTTCCAAACAACAGCTCCTGCTGTAATAAGATGCCAGACCTTCACAGAGATGTTTTTTATGGTTTTTCTCAGGTGGCATCATGGGAGTTTATTTAGACCACTGTGGGTTTCCACTGTGCAGCTCAAACTCTGCTGCTTTTCATGACTGTTGTTGTTTCACTGTGAATAATAGATGTTCTTTTCATCAAGCGTATGCCGCAGCGAGACCCTGCATGTGCATATACTGCACACAAACCAAAACCTGATTGCTGCAGAAATTTACACTGAGGTAGCAAAAAAAAGCAGAACTGCATTTGAATTCTTGGATGCAGATAACTGTTTTAAGTCAAACTTTGAATGTTGGCTTGAGATAGATAGATAGATAGATAGATAGATAGATAGATAGATGCATGCATACATACATACATACATACATACTATGGATGGATGATGGATGGATAATGTAGATGAAGAGATGTTTAGACTGATAGACAGATGGATGGGTAGATAGTCAGATGGATAGATACGATGGATAAATACTGTGTATGGATGATAAATGGATAGATATGATGGATGGATAACTGGATAGATACAATGAATGGATGGATAGATACTGTAGACCGATGGATGGATAAGTTGATGGATAAATACTGTGGATGGATAATTAATGGATAGATACAGTGGATGAGTGGAGGATGGATGGATAAGTTGATGGATAAATTGATGGATAAATACTGTAGATGGATGATTAATGGATAGATAAGATGGATGAGTGGATGGATGGATACGATGGATGGATAAATGGATAGATATGATGGATGGATGGATAAATAAATGTATTAATGGATAGATACAATGGATGGATGGGTAGATAAATGAATGGATAAATGGATAGATATGATGGATGGATGGATGGATAGATAAATGAATGGATAAATGGATACATAAATGGATTAATACAATGGATGGATAAATAAATGAATGAATGGATAAATGCATCAATATGATGGATGAATGGATACATACTGTAGATCAAGAAAAAGATTAAGAGATCTACTAGTTGTGCCAAAGCATCATATGTTGTGCAGGTTATGAAATATCTTCAGGTCTCCTCAGTTCGGTGTAGAAACTCTGAGACCTTTACCTCCGGCGGTCCCCTTGGAGCCTCGTGTGTCCCTCATGTGCCTCCGAGGTCATATAAAGCGCCGTCTTCATCTTCTCCCGCCGTGAGGGTTGGATTGACATTCACTGTCCAAAGAAAAGCCTTGGATGAAGCATTGGGACTTACAATAACAAAGCTACACACAACAGAACATAAAGAGACTTGTGGACCTTCAGCTAAAGCAATTTCCTATAGAAAAAAAAAAACATTTTGAAATGTTTCAAAGAAATGTTCATCCATTCATTAAACCCTAACCTTAGCATATTAGGCATGTATGTATTGCTTACATGTTGTGACTAGATTTAACAGTGTGTCCTCAGATGGACTAGAGGTCATAAGAGTTCATCTCACCCCAATGGCAACCACTCTGTATTAAATATCTATTTTACAACGTCAGATATACAAGTCATCAAAAGAAATATATAAGTTATTAAAAAAAATCTTGATGGATGGATACATTGATAGATCGATATTTTTTGCATGCAACATTTAAATATTTTAATTATCATTGCATTATACTGTAGTCTAGTGGTGTGTTATGCATTAAGCACAGTTCTGCAGCTGACTGATAGCTTGGTGTTTGTGTGTTTATCACTGTACCTCCTCCTCTGTGAATGTAGCTGTTTCTCTCTTTCTCTCTGTATTTCTGGCTTTAACTGGCTCCGGGTGTCATTGTGCATGTAAAGCGTCCTCTCTGCTGCAGACGGTTAAGCGCGTCTCTCCGGGCAATCCAGCGGCACCTGTACACCTCCTCATTCCCTCCATCTCCACTTCAGCCTTTCATCGTCCTGTTCTTCTACAACAAA
Source organism: Sinocyclocheilus rhinocerous (assembly GCF_001515625.1). Classification (NCBI taxonomy): domain Eukaryota; kingdom Metazoa; phylum Chordata; class Actinopteri; order Cypriniformes; family Cyprinidae; genus Sinocyclocheilus; species Sinocyclocheilus rhinocerous. The sequence goes on from NW_015624202.1 coordinate 367,708, forward strand.
GCTGAAAGACAGCATAACAAAGCAAGTGTGTGTTTGCTTCGAGAGAGAGAAAAATGCATTTTAGTGTGCACGTCTCCTGTCAGTGTCACGGTAAAACGGTGTGTTTTATTAAAAGCCATATTGCAGACCGCAGTGTGTATGTGTGAGGACATAAGGTTGGAGGAAGAGAGAGCGATTGATGGCATTTTTGTGGCTGCTCTCCATTGTGACTGTTTCTCCTCCGTCCTTTCAGTTTAGGGACCTTTGCCTTTATGGAGTTTCATTTGAATGATCAACTTTACCTCCTTGGAAGCACTTTCATAGTTTGGATTTTAACTTTGAAAGTCATTGTTGAAAAGTACTTCACAGTAAATGAAGCACTGACATTTGCTGGTGATGTTGATAATAGTAGACAAGAGCACGATGTCTGGAAATAGCAAACAGAATATGAATTAAAGGAATTGAAATGTACTGAAAATGTCCTGCACCCTCAAGCCATCGAAGATGTCGATGAGTTTGTTTTTTCCTCAGATTTGGAGAAATGTAGCATTACATCACTTGCTCACCAATGGATGTGAATGGGTGCCGTCAGAATGAGAGTCCAAACAGCTGATAAAAGCATCACAATAATCCACA
>NW_015624202.1:369097-381721 GCF_001515625.1 Sinocyclocheilus rhinocerous
ACATTTATAATGTTACAAAAGATTTCCATTTCAGATAAATGCTGTTCTTTTGAACTTTCTATTCATCAAAGAATCCTGACAAATAAAATGTATCACAGTTGCCACAAAAAATATGAAGCAGCACAGTGGTTTTCAACATTGATAATAATCAGAAATGTTTCTTGAGCTGCAAATCGGAATATTAGAATGATTTCTGAAGATCATGTGACACTGAAGACTGGAGTAATGATGCTGAAAATTCAGCTTTGATCACAGGAATAAATTACATTTTAACATTCACATAGAAAAAAAGCTATTTTAAATTGTAATAATATTCCACAATTGTAAAATTTTTAAATGTTTTTATTTATTTATTTTTTAAATGCAGCCTTGGTGAGTATAGAAGAGATAATTACGAGTAAGGAACTAAATTTACTTAGCAATGGCAAGTTTTACTATTTTATTCAATTAGTGTTTGTCGAATGTTCATTTTAGACCCTGGTTGTTGAAGCTGTCCTGCTGATGAACCAGAAATCATTTTCGTCATCTTCATTCTACAAGTTTTAAAAGACTAAAGATTTCACTTACCAAACCCATAAACCCTTTTCCTTTACACTAAGACTGAGTGTTCTTTAAAAAGGATAAAGAGTTTAAAAGAGACAAAGCATTTCCCGGTCAGTAAGTGGGCATCCCATGAGGCCGAGCAAAGACGGTAAACAGGGTTAAAATAGAGCCAGACAGATTCCAGTCGTGTTTCTTTTCTTTGCCTGAAAAGTAAACTTTACGCTCTCATTTAGTCCAGAATGAGGCTGCAAACTGCGTTCAGTAGTCGAGTATTCAATTCAAGGTCTTTAGAGATGAGAGAATCTCTTTTAAATTAGTTATATAGCCTCGTATAATGGCTTGATGATTAAGAGATTGAAAAAGATTAAGAGATCTACTAGTTGTGCCAAAGCATCATATGTTGTGCAGGTTATGAAATATCTTCAGGTCTCCTCAGTTCGGTGTAGAAACTCTGAGACCTTTACCTCCGGCGGTCCCCTCGGAGCCTCGTGTGTCCCTCATGTGCCTCCGAGGTCATATAAAGCGCCGTCTTCATCTTCTCCCGCCGTGAGGGTTGGATTGACATTCACTGTCCAAAGAAAAGCCTTGGATGAAGCATTGAAGCAAAGAGACTTGTGGACCTTCAGCTAAAGCAATTTCCTATAGAAAAAAAAAACATTTTGAAATGTTTCAAAGAAATGTTCATCCATTCATTAAACCCTAACCTTAGCATATTAGGCATGTATGTATTGCTTACATGTTGTGACTAGATTTAACAGTGTGTCCTCAGATGGACTAGAGGTCATAAGAGTTCATCTCACCCCAATGGCAACCACTCTGTATTAAATATCTATTTTACAACGTCAGATATACAAGTCATCAAAAGAAATATATAAGTTATTAAAAAAAATCTTGATGGATGGATACATTGATAGATCGATATTTTTTGCATGCAACATTTAAATATTTTAATTATCATTGCATTATACTGTAGTCTAGTGGTGTGTTATGCATTAAGCACAGTTCTGCAGCTGACTGATAGCTTGGTGTTTGTGTGTTTATCACTGTACCTCCTCCTCTGTGAATGTAGCTGTTTCTCTCTTTCTCTCTGTATTTCTGGCTTTAACTGGCTCCGGGTGTCATTGTGCATGTAAAGCGTCCTCTCTGCTGCAGACGGTTAAGCGCGTCTCTCCGGGCAATCCAGCGGCACCTGTACACCTCCTCATTCCCTCCATCTCCACTTCAGCCTTTCATCGTCCTGTTCTTCTACAACAAAGCTGAAAGACAGCATAACAAAGCAAGTGTGTGTTTGCTTCGAGAGAGAGAAAAATGCATTTTAGTGTGCACGTCTCCTGTCAGTGTCACGGTAAAACGGTGTGTTTTATTAAAAGCCATATTGCAGACCGCAGTGTGTATGTGTGAGGACATAAGGTTGGAGGAAGAGAGAGCGATTGATGGCATTTTTGTGGCTGCTCTCCATTGTGACTGTTTCTCCTCCGTCCTTTCAGTTTAGGGACCTTTGCCTTTATGGAGTTTCATTTGAATGATCAACTTTACCTCCTTGGAAGCACTTTCATAGTTTGGATTTTAACTTTGAAAGTCATTGTTGAAAAGTACTTCACAGTAAATGAAGCACTGACATTTGCTGGTGATGTTGATAATAGTAGACAAGAGCACGATGTCTGGAAATAGCAAACAGAATATGAATTAAAGGAATTGAAATGTACTGAAAATGTCCTGCACCCTCAAGCCATCGAAGATGTCGATGAGTTTGTTTTTTCCTCAGATTTGGAGAAATGTAGCATTACATCACTTGCTCACCAATGGATGTGAATGGGTGCCGTCAGAATGAGAGTCCAAACAGCTGATAAAAGCATCACAATAATCCACAAACATTTAAATATTTTAATTATCATTGCATTATACTGTAGTCTAGTGGTGTGTTATGCATTAAGCACAGTTCTGCAGCTGACTGATAGCTTGGTGTTTGTGTGTTTATCACTGTACCTCCTCCTCTGTGAATGTAGCTGTTTCTCTCTTTCTCTCTGTATTTCTGGCTTTAACTGGCTCCGGGTGTCATTGTGCATGTAAAGCGTCCTCTCTGCTGCAGACGGTTAAGCGCGTCTCTCCGGGCAATCCAGCGGCACCTGTACACCTCCTCATTCCCTCCATCTCCACTTCAGCCTTTCATCGTCCTGTTCTTCTACAACAAAGCTGAAAGACAGCATAACAAAGCAAGTGTGTGTTTGCTTCGAGAGAGAGAAAAATGCATTTTAGTGTGCACGTCTCCTGTCAGTGTCACGGTAAAACGGTGTGTTTTATTAAAAGCCATATTGCAGACCGCAGTGTGTATGTGTGAGGACATAAGGTTGGAGGAAGAGAGAGCGATTGATGGCATTTTTGTGGCTGCTCTCCATTGTGACTGTTTCTCCTCCGTCCTTTCAGTTTAGGGACCTTTGCCTTTATGGAGTTTCATTTGAATGATCAACTTTACCTCCTTGGAAGCACTTTCATAGTTTGGATTTTAACTTTGAAAGTCATTGTTGAAAAGTACTTCACAGTAAATGAAGCACTGACATTTGCTGGTGATGTTGATAATAGTAGACAAGAGCACGATGTCTGGAAATAGCAAACAGAATATGAATTAAAGGAATTGAAATGTACTGAAAATGTCCTCACCCTCAAGCCATCGAAGATGTCGATGAGTTTGTTTTTTCCTCAGATTTGGAGAAATGTAGCATTACATCACTTGCTCACCAATGGATGTGAATGGGTGCCGTCAGAATGAGAGTCCAAACAGCTGATAAAAGCATCACAATAATCCACACCAATCCAGTCCATCAGTTAATGTCTTGTGAAGCCACAAGCTGCATGCTTGTAAGAATCGTTAAGACATTTTGTCTTTTGTCTTCTCAAGATGTTAACTGATGGACTGGAGTGGTGTGGATTATTGTGATGTTTTTATCAGCTGTTTAGACTCTCATTCTGACGGCACCCATTTACTGCAGAGCATCCATACTTTTTTCTGTATTTTTAATCAAATAAAGAGCAAAACATTTAAATCCATTAACGACCTTAAACTTTTGAATGGTTTTGTTCCTCCTACAGTGTAAAATACACTTAATTTCACTTGGTCTCTGTCTTTTCTGTTATAGTTTCTTGTATGAAGGTTTGAGATTCTGAAACGCTGTTTAGATGGTCGTCACGACCCAGACTGTGTAAACAAAGACATTTATTCCGTCATCTCAGAACAGACAGACACCAGAAAACACTCAATTTAGAGCTGATGTGGCATTTGAGCATCTATAAATAGACTTGCGCTGGAATACAGAACAGCTTCTGAAGTCATACAGACTGTTTTTCTGCCGCTTTATTGGGACTTCTTTCCTGTGACAGCGTCTGGTCACAATTGCAACATTTCAAAACGGCCACAATTCCTCCTTTTGTGTTCCACTGGATAAAGAGAGTCGTACGGGTTTGGATGGACATGATAGAGCTGTCGACAACCCCGAAGCATCAAACTTTCACCTCTCAGTGACTCTGCTGCAGTGGCTCTTGGGGGTCTTTGAGGACAGTATCTCTGTTGCTAATCGCTGCGGCAGTTTTTATCTTAGCATGCAAACATTGCACTTCACAAATGATTAAGTCAATTCACTGCTCCCCTCTACCCGATCCATTTCAATTGCATTGACTTTTCAGTGCAATTAAAGGGTTCTCCCTAGTGAGACGAATCAAGTCTGTTCTCATTTAAACACAGAGATATAGGCAGGTACTCTGGGATTAATATGAAACAAAGACAGCCAGCTTGGCATATACAGTAATATTTACCAATGGCGGGTTATTTCCTGTTAGTTTAATATGAATTTAATGGGGGTTTTTTTTCCATGGCTGACTCAAGCCTAACTCTATAATAGACTTTAAACTCAGCAGGAGATAGTTTAATATGTGTGTTCGCTGCATCAGTAGCAAGATGATTGTTGGCAGGGTGTAAAATTAAGTCTTCGCCTATGGCGAATGAACTGAGAAAATGTAGCGGCCATAAATATTTCATACATCGCGGTTCACGAGTTTAAATCTCTCTCTCGCTCTCTCTATATCTATATATATATATATATATATATATTATACATGCATGCTGAGAATCAAACAGTCTGCTCAGACTCTGACGTGACACTAAGCACTTTTCCACGTCAAAGGCAGTTTTTACAAATATGAGCATTGGCGTGGATTTAAGCGTACGCACAGTCTAAGATCAAATCTGAGCGTATGCACACTTTACAAATGAGGCCCAAGATTTCTATTTTTTTTTAAATGCTGCTCTTTTGAACTTTCTATTCATCAAAGAATCCTGACAAATAAAATGTATCACAGTTGCCACAAAAAATATGAAGCAGCACAGTGGTTTTCAACATTGATAATAATCAGAAATGTTTCTTGAGCTGCAAATCGGAATATTAGAATGATTTCTGAAGATCATGTGACACTGAAGACTGGAGTAATGATGCTGAAAATTCAGCTTTGATCACAGGAATAAATTACATTTTAACATTCACATAGAAAAAAAGCTATTTTAAATTGTAATAATATTCCACAATTGTAAAATTTTTAAATGTTTTTATTTATTTATTTTTTAAATGCAGCCTTGGTGAGTATAGAAGAGATAATTACGAGTAAGGAACTAAATTTACTTAGCAATGGCAAGTTTTACTATTTTATTCAATTAGTGTTTGTCGAATGTTCATTTTAGACCCTGGTTGTTGAAGCTGTCCTGCTGATGAACCAGAAATCATTTTCGTCATCTTCATTCTACAAGTTTTAAAAGACTAAAGATTTCACTTACCAAACCCATAAACCCTTTTCCTTTACACTAAGACTGAGTGTTCTTTAAAAAGGATAAAGAGTTTAAAAGAGACAAAATCGGAATATTAGAATGATTTCTGAAGATCATGTGACACTGAAGACTGGAGTAATGATGCTGAAAATTCAGCTTTGATCACAGGAATAAATTACATTTTAACATTCACATAGAAAAAAAGCTATTTTAAATTGTAATAATATTCCACAATTGTAAAATTTTTAAATGTTTTTATTTATTTATTTTTTAAATGCAGCCTTGGTGAGTATAGAAGAGATAATTACGAGTAAGGAACTAAATTTACTTAGCAATGGCAAGTTTTACTATTTTATTCAATTAGTGTTTGTCGAATGTTCATTTTAGACCCTGGTTGTTGAAGCTGTCCTGCTGATGAACCAGAAATCATTTTCGTCATCTTCATTCTACAAGTTTTAAAAGACTAAAGATTTCACTTACCAAACCCATAAACCCTTTTCCTTTACACTAAGACTGAGTGTTCTTTAAAAAGGATAAAGAGTTTAAAAGAGACAAAGCATTTCCCGGTCAGTAAGTGGGCATCCCATGAGGCCGAGCAAAGACGGTAAACAGGGTTAAAATAGAGCCAGACAGATTCCAGTCGTGTTTCTTTTCTTTGCCTGAAAAGTAAACTTTACGCTCTCATTTAGTCCAGAATGAGGCTGCAAACTGCGTTCAGTAGTCGAGTATTCAATTCAAGGTCTTTAGAGATGAGAGAATCTCTTTTAAATTAGTTATATAGCCTCGTATAATGGCTTGATGATTAAGAGATTGAAAAAGATTAAGAGATCTACTAGTTGTGCCAAAGCATCATATGTTGTGCAGGTTATGAAATATCTTCAGGTCTCCTCAGTTCGGTGTAGAAACTCTGAGACCTTTACCTCCGGCGGTCCCCTTGGAGCCTCGTGTGTCCCTCATGTGCCTCCGAGGTCGTATAAAGCGCCGTCTTCATCTTCTCCCGCTGTGAGGGTTGGATTGACATTCACTGTCCAAAGAAAAGCCTTGGATGAAGCATTGGGACTTACAATAACAAAGCTACACACAACAGAACATAAAGAGACTTGTGGACCTTCAGCTAAAGCAATTTCCTATAGAAATTTTTTTTTTTTAAATGTTCATCTATTCATCAAACCCTAACCGTAGCATATTAGGCATGTATGTATTGCTTACATTTTGTGAATAGATTTAACAGTGTGTCCTCAGATGGACTAGAGGTCATAAGAGTTAATCTCAACCCAATGGCAACCACTCTGTATTAAATATATATTGGATATAAATATATTTTAGAAATGCAAGTTATTGAAAGTTGGAGAGATATTATATTTATATATATATATATATATTGCTGTCAAACGATTACTCGCGATTAATCGCATCCAAAATAAAAGTTTTTGTTTCAGAACATGGTAACTACAGTAATTATCAAAGTGGGAAGTGATGCCCTCTGGGGGCATTTGGCCAGGGGTGTTTTTACACCACAGACAAGGTTTGAGAAGAAAAAAATCATTATGAAAATATAATTATATTTTCCTTAAAATGTTCTTCCTAACTTCAGGCCTTATTCTCATGTCATATATAACGGTGATGTTCTGCAAAACAACAAGCTTTAAAACAATAAAAAATATATAAAAATTAAGTATATAAAAATAATGTATATATTTATTTATACATTATTTCTATTTTACAACCGAGATGTTCAGTCAAAGGTTTTCTGCATCTTACCCAGTTATATCTTGACAATATGAATAAAATACTGAGGCAAACACATTTGTCACTCTTAATATAGCATATATATATGTATGTTTTATTCAGCGAGTGCTACAGTTTTCACTCAGCACCGGTGACGGTGTCAGGATGTCAAATCATTCTCAGATAAAGTGACATTTTAAAAGCCATTAGAACGTCCGACAGGCTGTGACGTGTCCGGTTATGGTTCAGTGCACATTTATGTACCACTTCAGAACAAGAGTGGGTGTAAAATTCATACCTCTGAAATCCAGCTGTAGCATTGGCCCACAATGCTGAATTATAGTTTACACTCTATATACAGTAGTTCTGTCTGACTTGTAACTTGTAGAACTGTATAAGCTATAGGATCAAATATATAAAACTGTAAATAAATAATGAATTGTTTAGGTTATATTTATGGGCTATTTATGCCTTTATTAGACGGGACAGTAGAGGGCAGACAGGAAAGCATTGGGTGGAGAGAGGGGAGCGGGTTCGGCAAAGAGCCTTGCAGTTGCATTATATGTCAGTGCAATTTTTCAATGCTTATGCATTTCCATTGTTGTTCAGTCTCATGCTTGTGGGGTTTCATGAACTGATTTGTCTGTATGAATAAGAGAGAGATAAGAGGGGATGTTTATGGAAACCCAAGGTTTATGGGATGTTGTTGTGAAGCAGATTGATATATCATTACTTGCTGAATTTGTGCTCATGAGACGAAGCTTGAACATTGAGACATACGCAACTAAGATTGTTCAATAAACTCTTACTTTTTACCATCATCACTTCGTCTCCTGCTTCTGCTCTTCTCTGGCTTTCCTCGGTCAACTTCTTGACTGACAGAAGACTGTTAACGGCCAGAAAGCATGTCTTAAAGCAGGCAGTAATTTGTGCTTCTCTTGGGAGACTGCGCTGGTTATTATGCTCCAACGCCAGTTTGCCCTGTTTAGTAAATCTGGCCCCTAATCTGAATCAAAAGATTCACAAACTCACTTAGAAGTTCTGATCTAAATCAAATGATTTGCAATACTACGCGCTCCGAAGTCCCGATCTGAATCAAATAATTTGCCATACAACAACGTTTCAAAAATGAATGGCTCTTTTGATCTGGTTTTTGCTAGTGAACATTGCTTGAACTGATTGATCGACCTTATGAGTTTGAATTCATCTGAAATGTTCCAGCGTAAATGACTCACTCAATTAAATCAGTTTGTCTGTTCCTCCACGTTTCGCATCTTCAGCTATGTTTATACAACACTGTCAGTACTACTACTGGCTTAGCTCGCCTAGTCTTATGATATTAACTGAAATAAGAGAAAAAGTATTATGTTTACAATTAAAATATCCATATTTCCAATCCAAAGACTGCTTTCCGTGTCAAAGACATCCAACACAAACTTACAAACATATTCAGGTGAGGTAACCGGTTTACTGCTAGCTAGTAAAACACACCATCAATTAAATGTGCATCCTTGAAAGCGAAATTACAACAACGGTGGTTACATATACATATATTTAATTGTTTGATCAAAATTATTGCTAGGGACAATTTAGTAGTCGCTGGATATTGGTATGGACATGTCCCTAGCCTCCCTACTGCATTCTACACCCTTGGAAAATCTTATAATAGAGAATAAAATATATTAAGTTGTAAAATATATAATAAATGTATACATTTAATTTTATATAGTTAATTAATGTTAAATAGCCTTCTAATAGTCTTAGAATAAATCACATGAAATTGAAATTGTGTGGACATATATAAAATATTAAAAATCTGTAGAATTAAAAAAAATTTATAGTGTATGCTCATAGTATAAGTTCTGTATTCTTTTTTTATGTTAGATAACTATAAGGAATGACATTTCTAAAACTCTACAACAAACAATTATGGTAAAAAAAATATATATTTTTTAATTTAAAAATTCCAAATTCTGAATGCAAACCTCATCTATGCTGGGAATATTGCACGGGCAGATTGATTATAACATATCTTTGTTTGTGAATTAATTTCTTCCCTGCGATATTGTCATCTATTGCAGATTTTGGCCTGAACCGTCTGTCACTGCTGTCTGTCCAGGGGCGGATTTAGTGAATTGGGGGCCCCAGGCAAAAAATAGGAATGGGGCCCTATACATTTGCACACATTTTCCTAGATCAACCTTGAGGTTCCTTTTTTGTTGTGATGCTTGCTGCTGCACAATGGTGCCCCATAGTTGTCCAATGTTTCTAGCGTGTTTCTAAGCATTTCAGGGGACCTTTAAACAGCAACCGTTCGGGTGTCAGCGCTTAATGCGCATCTCCTATATGAAAAGCATTTTAGGGGGCCCTTGGCTTTTGGGGGCCCAAGGCGGTCGCCTACCTTTGCCTAATGGGTAAGTCCGCCCCTGTATCTGTCTGATCGATCTTTACTAGATCTGAGAAACCATGAGAAAATAAGAAGAAACTTACAAGACTTATAGCTCCATAGCAGGTTAGATTGAACAGACGAACATTCATAATGCAAATATGAAGCATTCTTGACCCATAACCCCATTATAAACCGAATATAAAAGCTTGTTCTGAGCATTTCCTCTGGAGGTCAGATAGAAATAGACGTGATCAACACGACATGAACCTGCGCCCTCGACAAACACGATCTGCTTAAATAAACCTCTGACTTACACCATCCAATCTAAACGTGCAGTTGATCTAAACACAATGCTATTGTTGAAAAAAATCATTTTCGGGCATTCTCCAAGTATTCAAAGTGTCCTCGCATGGACCTTTTCCTCCGTATTAAAGTCAGCTTGTATAATGCGGCAGCTTTTTGAATCATGACTTTATAATAACGACGGAGGATGTGACCGAAGAGCCAAGACGTCCCGTATTATGACACTCCAGGCCCGCTAAAACCTTTCCATGCCTGTTTTATTCAGCAGGAGGATCCGGGATGTGCTTCTATATTCTGATGTCCCTCAACCAACTTCAAAGGGCTTTTATCGGAGTTGTGGCTTTGATTTGCTGTTTGATTTTAGGGCTGAGTTTTGTTCTCTTTATACAGGACCTTGATCAGTCACACAATCAGGATGGTCATTAATTAAAGAGGTTAAGTGAAAGGAAAATGACTCGCCGTTAATTACGACTGAAAATTGGGTTCAATTTGTGCGAAATAACAAACCGAAACAATTGACAGACATTATTTTCGGAAAATTAGCACATTCGTTTAAATGTGTTAGCCAATCAATGACCCGTGTTCAGACTGTGAAAAGTTATTATCCTGTTAAATAGTTGGATAAACCCAGTTCAATTTCGCTGCTAATCGGTTTCAGACTTTTCTTTTGTCTTTTTTCATCTCTGAGAGTTATATATTTAGACATAGATATGCAGTGCTTTACAAATTATAATCTGTGACTGATTCTACATTGCATGCTGTAAAAAGTGTGATCAGTCACATAATCTATTAGATTAAACATTTTAGGTGATACAATCTGACTACTTGTAGATTACTTGTAGATTACTTTTAGATTACTTTTGACCTAACTAGTTTATCACAGATTTAAGTACCACTTTGTATAATTTTTATATAAAAAAATACAAACCACAAAAAGCATATATTATATTATATTATATTACAGTATGTTATGTTATACTGTATTACATTCTATTATATGATATTACAGTATGTTATGTTATACTGTATTATATTATATGATATTACAGTATGTTATGTTATACTGTATTATATTATATTATAGTATGTTATGTTATACTGTATTATATTATATTATATATTATATTACAGGATGTTATGCTATACTGTATTATATTATATTACAGTATGTTATGTTATACTGTATTACATTATATTATATGATATTACAGTATGTTATGTTATACTGTATTATATTATATTATAGTATGTTATGTTATACTGTATTATATTATATTATAGTATGTTATGTTATACTGTATTATATTATATTATAGTATGTTATGTTATACTGTATTATATTATATTATATTATGTTATGTTATACTGTAAGGCAGTAGGCTTTAGAGGCATTAGAATACAAAAAGAAAATTAGAAAAGAAAAAAAAGCAATTATAAAAATAATTTTAAAATATAAAAAAAGTCCAAAAAGTGTTGGGTTTTTTGTGGTATGTTTTTATACCCTGTGTGAACAAAGTCAGTAGGTTTTAGTCCAATGTGACTAAAATTGTGACTGTAGGTTTTACAACCAATGTGATACATTAAACTAGCAAAGGTGTAATACTAAAATTAAAAAATGCAAAACTATAGTAATCCTGCACAGAATCATTCCTAAACGCAGCGTTTAGAGTCACAGGAGGCAGAAATGATCCGGTCGAATTACAGGACAAGAGCAGAAACATGAAATATAAAGTCGTGATTATATCTCTCTCTGCGGGACGGCGCTAAACAAGCTGTCAGCGGGTGTTCGAGGGCGTAGAGACTCAGAAAATCCACCCATTTATCTAGATCTGACATTGGTCGACACACCACGGGATAGAAATAAATGTGATGAAATATGACCTGATGAGAGACTGTTGAAAACGTCTGGATGCAAACGTGAATCTTCATCAGCCTCGGCATATGAGGTCATGTAGAGAGACATTAATATTTAGCATTTTTTTATATATTAATAATATTACATACAATTTCATCCAGCTCATAATGTTAAATAGTCTTAGAATAAAATATCTTAAGCTGTAAAATAAATATATAATGAATAGATAATTTTTGAATTTCAAAATCATGTCGCAAAAATATATAGTATATATTCCCTATAATTTAGTATGTTAAATAACTGTAATAAAATATCTAATGCTCTAAAACAATTATGACAGAATTATTATTTATGATTATTTAAATAGAATGATTACTGCAATTTTTAAATCTTTCCATTTTTATTTCTCACAAATTTGATATTTCTTGATTTGAATTTCTATCATTTGTGCACCAAGATCCTTCAAACATTAAAACATTTAGTGAATATTATAAAATACTGTGACTTATTAGCATTAAAAGATTCATTTAATTAAATTGAAAATTTGTCTTGTAGCAATTAGATTTGCAATAAATATTTTGTATAAATGATAATAAAACAAGACAAAAATACTGAGGAAGAACAATTTTTTGACCGAAATGTGGCAATTTCTGATGCTCTCTAATTTTGGCTTCTTAACAGAATTTGAAACAAAAGCAGAAACTGAGAGTGAATTATTGCAGTGATGTGCCGTCAGTCACCGAGTGTTAAATGGCTGTCCACTCTCATTCACCTCTTCCTCCTCCGTCTGCGCTGGAACGTGGGATGAAAACAAATCATACGGTGAACGCTGTCTGGAACATGTGACGCTGAATTCATCTGAACGATCCGGTGACTTCCTGTGTGGGAATGAAGAGAGATATCTTTATCCAGAACCCCGACTCTGTGAGTGTGACTGTGTGAGTGTGAGTGTCTGTGTCTGTGTCTGTGTGTGTGTGTGTCTGTGTGTGTGTGTGT
>NW_015624202.1:382042-387258 GCF_001515625.1 Sinocyclocheilus rhinocerous
GAGTGTGAGTGTCTGTGTGTGTGTGACTGTGTCTGTGTGAGTGTCTGTGTGTGTGTGTCTGTGAGTGTGAGTGTCTGTGTCTGTGTCTGTGTCTGTTTGTCTGACACTCCAGGAAAACAAACAGCTGGTGGTTTTGATCTTTTCTACATCAAGTATGAACACAAAATCACACACACAATCATATGCAGAAAACACAAATATATGAGAATGTATTGAGACATGTTCATTAAACTCTAAAGTCATCATGAAATCAAAATGGATATATATATATATATAAGTTGCATTAATTTTGGATTGTGCTTTTGTCATTTTGTATATCAGGGTTAAAAAAATTTTTTTTTTTAAATCAATTTTAAAAAAACATAAATAAATGTTAACCTAAAAAAATAAAATGAATGTTAACCTTAAATAAAATAAAATCTAAAACCTTAAACTAATTTTGTCAGTATATATATATGTATACACGCACACACACACACACTAATTTTTCCTTCGACGAATGAAAAGCTCATCTCAAAAGCATATGGGTAGCAAAATTCATTTTGAAATGTAATATGCAAAATGACAATGCAATATGTAAAATGGCAATGTATTTCTGTATTTAAATTGACATTTTCCCATACATATGTGCAACATTTAGTGCAAAATGAAAATGAAAATTCAATGATATAATTTACATTTGCCATTTCCTACACCTAGTTTTAATATGTAAATTAAAAACATATTTTAATGTTTTATAAATTGCAAAATGAAAAGGAAATTGTATTACCCAAATTGATTAGATATGTTCAACGTGTCCAAGCAAAAACTGTAGCAAAATTATCATTTAAATGCCATTTTACAGTCACTGGTTTCTTCTACACACACTTGGGTCTGGATTAAATGGGGGAGGAGAACATGTTTAATTAAAAGTGATGGAACTCATATAGTCTTGTTAATGAGATCGTCTTCATCTGCTGTGGAAGACAGAGCGCTAAAATGAACATCTGTGTCTGTGCTGCTGAAAGCCTCTTCTGATTGGACCAGATTTAATTGCACTCTGTGTTGTTATTGTTAACTACAATAAATACATAAATTAAACCATCAATTTTTAAAAAAATTTTGTCAACTGAAAAGCTGAAAGAAAATCAATTACATATATTACATGGAAAAACTTCAAAAAAAACTTAAATGAGAAATATTGCCTTAATAACTGAAATAAAAGTTATTTGAAGTACTAAAATTATTAAAACTGAAAGAAAAGTCAATTAAGCAAATATTAAAAAATAAGAAATATTAAAATGACAAAAGCACAATACAAAATTACTAAATCTAAAATTAATCTAAATATAAATATTATGATGGTACATAAATAATACTAAAATTGCTATGTAGAGTTTAAAAATAAAAATCTTACAACAAACTTTATTTTTTTTTAAATGCATAATTTTAAGGTGAAGTACTGGAATTACTGAAACTGGAATAAAAATTTAAGCTATATAAAATAAAAACATAAATAAATAATAATAAAAATGACAAATGTACATAACAAAATTACTAGAACTTAAAATAAAATTAAAATTAAAGACGCAAAAAAATCTAATCTAATTAAAGATATTGATTAATATTGTAATAGTATATGAATAATACTAAAATAACACTGTTGTGATACCTTTTTCTACAGATTTAAAACAAAACTTAAAACAAACTTGAAAAAAATGAAATATGCATAATTTTAAGTATGGAAATTACTAAAACTGAAACTGCAATACGAAGTTAAAGCTATGTACAAAATTACAAAAAATTTAATTAAATTTAACACTGAAAATGCAGAAAAAACTGATTTAAAATATTAATAAATATTATAACAGTACATAAATAATGCTAAAAAAAAAAGAACAGCGACTACACCTTAAGCCAGTCCCTGAATGCATGCAAGCTTTATAAAAATGGATGAGCTGAGAGAAATATAAACAGATTATATAAATCATTCAGGCAGCTGCAAAAAAATAAAATAAATAACAAATGTATCAGAAAATAAACCCAGACATGGTTTACTTACTTTTCTATGTCTACTGGCCAAATAAACAAATAAATGAAATATGCAATTTGAGTTCAACTTGTTTTATCATCTTACCAGCAGTTACCATGACGACGGTGACATGCTGTGTATTTGATTAAGCGGACAGGAAGCTCAATAGGTTTTGTAGCAGAGCTAATGTCTAAATATGGAATAAAACACACAAATACATGAATAAAACACAAAGAATATGCAAAGAGCGGCATCCTATCATACGTTACCAGACTCCTCCTCTTCTCTCGCTCTGCTCTGCTGAGATTCGGGAGCCTTTTGTATAAACCTCGAGGGCAATTTACAGCTTCACAGAGTCAAGCGGATGCCGAATGAAAACCGCGGCATGTGACATTGTTCTCCTGCTCGGGGGTCAAAGGTCAAGAAAAGAATAGACATGGATTTCCATTAGAATGACTGAAGAACCTTCTTAAATGTGTTTGTGTGGTGAGCATCCAAAACCAGATGCATTCTGGGGTAGAAAAGACTTTTCTATAAAGTTTCTGGACGCTGGTTCTGATCGATCTGTTGTGTTCGTTTTCCTAGTTTGAGGCGAGTACAGCTAATCTTTCAAAATCCACATTGATTTAAATGCATAAATAGTTTTAGTTCACGGAACTCAAGTATGTTTCATTTAAGAATCGATTTTTGGTTGTTTCTCCCAAAATTCCAAAATGTTTGACCCAAACCGAATCTCTAGTTGTCATTCAGTAAGAGTGCAGAGCTGTAAAATGAATGTGAAGCAGCTCAGTAACTTTGAATTCATATCAAGATCACTTTGGTATCTTGGCAAACACTTTTAGATATTTTATTTTTTTAAGTATATAAAAATACACGTTTTCTGAAGCTCTAGAAGAGATACATGAGATTATGGGCTCTTTTTCTCAGGAGAAACATCTAAAAAGCAGAGGAGACCTCAATTGTGTCTTTAATTTTAGGTGATTTTTTTGTTTTGTTCCTATGGGCAAGTTCTTCTCGAGCCTGCGATCGGTCTGGGCAACCGAATTAAATCACAATGTATTTAAAGGTGGGCTAAGCGATTTTTCAATACGCTTTAGAAAACTGATGCGGGCCGAATAGCAAAACAAACTTTTAGCCAATCAGCAGTAAGGGGCGTGTCTACTCATGATGTGGAGGAGAGAGCGTTCAGTGCACAGGACGGACATTAGCCGAGCCGAGCGACAGAAAGATAGAGATGGCGGATAAAAAAACAAAAGAGGAAAACGTCTGCGGAACAAACTAAAGCTTAAGGCAAGAAGTAGGACCCGTGTAAATATCGGACCAGCTTTCCAGCACTAGAGAGAACTCAAGGAGCGTCATCAAACTGCATCACATATGCGATTGATGAAAAAGATACAATTCTGGTTTCTCTAGCTAAGAAGCTTAACTCAAGATTAACATCTGGCTCTTTAAACTTAAAAAAATATTACAGTTAATGTTGGTTTTGAAGATAAAGTTATTCATCGCAGTAATTAAGGCACGTTGACTTTGATTTGGTTGTCAGATCCCGTTGGGTTTTCTGTGACCTGATAACCTCCACCGTTAATGACTGATTTAAATGAACACCATTTACACACACACACACACACACACACATACTTCACCACAGATTGTGTTTGTTTTATCATGTGTGAAGTAAAAAATGGGCAGCAGAAGTTTTGGCCTGGATACAAAACTACTTGTGGTGCAACACAAGACAAATGAGACTAATTATATGTATGCTATTCTGCTCCTAAATAGGGTTTACCTTGCTTTAAAAACTTTTAGAGTAACTCGGGCAAATCCAGTCATTTACTGAAGTCTAATAGTGCATACGGCAAATTGGAAACATGACTAAATACTTTCTTTTACCAAACACTCAGATATAAAACACTGTTAAGGGTTAGTTCATCTAAAAATAAATATTCTGTCATTTTTTTTACACTATTGTTAAAAAGTTTGGAGTCAGTACTTTTAACTAATACTTTTATTCAGCAAGGAAGCATTAAATTGATCAAAAGATTACAAAAGATTTCTATTTTGAATGAATGCTGTTCTTTTGAACTTCCTATTTTAATTTGATATAAAATGATATTTAAATGCTTAGTTTCAAAACATATAATGCAATGCAGTACAATGATGATTGAGATAATTTGAGATAAAATGATATTTAAATGCTTAGTTTCAAAACATAATGCAATGCAGTACAATGATGATTGAGAGATGAACAAATAAACTTTCCTAAGATCATTCCTCTGCTGAGGAACAGTGAAAGTAAAGCTTCTGGAAACAAACGTTCCTCAAAAGATCCTGATGATCAGATTTAAGACTCTTTAAATGATTCATGGACAGACAATCAAGTAAAGCCGAGCTGCTTCAGTCCAGCAAGTGTTCATCAGGAAGTATTACTACAGTTATTCTTACATTTACTTGATAAATATCAGTAAAGATTTGACCGCAAAAAGACACGTGACGCACCGGCTGAAGGTGGACATTATACTAACAGGCCATTTACTTGCTAAAAAGTATGAATTATCAATTCGACGACTGGAGATTGTGTGCGATAGGTATTTCAGCAAAGTTTTGATAACCAATACGGGTTTCCTGGTCGTAAATTGAACATGAACGGCCTCTCTAGTCATATTTACAACTATAACTTTGAGGTAATTTTGATACCCGAGTTTCCGAGTTGGTCTACATTGCTTTCTCCTGCCATTACAGTCATGTGTATATATACATATATGAATAACCATTTGATGCATATTGTATTGAACACAGCAAAAATAGCATTTATTTGACCGAAATTTAGGAATCGTCAGCCAGCTGAATATCTAGATAGCGCTGTGAACAGGGCCGCATTAACACCTCACTGGGCCCTGGGGCTATGACTTACTGCAGGGCCCCCATCACAATAATGATATATATAGCTTAAAATAGGATTTTTGTCCAATCAAAATTTTTGATGCATTGCAATTTCACAATTCTTGTTACCAATTCCAATATCACAAAATAAAAAATAAAAAATACTAGCTTAAGTAAAAACAAACTTACTGAAGACAAGTAAACAGTCATGAATTACAATAGAACAAAGAAATTGACCTATACAAACACTTAAAGCACTGAATAAGAAATATTATATTGTATAAAATAAATAGACTACAAATAGACTGAATAGTCTTCACTGCAT
>NW_015624202.1:388994-392609 GCF_001515625.1 Sinocyclocheilus rhinocerous
TTTCCACATAGTGATGTAGATATGTGGGGGTGTGTTAGAACGAGCCGTTTTAGGTAGGCGTGGCTGACTCTGAACTTTTATAAAGAATATCTCTTTGGATTTGAGACTTTAGTCTTTGCAACTTTACAGATCTTATTTATGCACCAAGAGCTTGTAACACTCCAAAGAGAAAGGAAAAATTGAAATCGCATCATATGACCCCTTTAATGCTCTATGGTGTTGGAAATATGCCCTACACCAAAACCAACCCTAAACCTACCCGATAGTGTTAACAAATGCAAAACTGATATAAAAACACATTTGTTGATGCAACCGTGCCATTTGAACTTAAATGCAGATTTGAAATGTTTTGTCGAACCATAGTTACACGGGATTTGAACCGGAGCTCCTAGCCTCTCAAGCACGTCTCCGTACGTCTCCGTACTCCGTGAGCTACCGAACAAACCTACCGTCTTTGAAAACCCATTGATATGAAGCTGGATATGTGCGGTGCTAACCTTCAAAAGCATCAGTTTTCAAATCTCCCAGCATATTAAAATTGTTTTTAAGTCATAACATAATATTCTTCAAGTAATTGGGCGAAAATTACGCTTTATTAATCAAAACTCTTTCACACTTTGTGTGAAAAGGAATAAAAGGTGTCAGAGTTTTACTGCCTCTAGTGTTCATTTCTTTCGGAAACTGCAGTGATATGTACTTATTGGTGCGTATTTCGCGTCTCGCGAAAAAGTGCCCCAGGTACGTTTTTGCCATAAGACCAGATAGATTTAGTGACAATGACATAAATTATAAACCAAGTATGAAAAATGTCCAGAGTTTTCATGTTATTAGATTTGTAACAAAAATTACATTTGTACCAAGGGGGCGTTTTGCCCTAAAATTGGGGTAAAATGCCCCCCGTCTGACAAAGCAATTTGCTTTATACATTTACAGCAAAATCAGAGTACAGGCAGTTTTAGCTTAAAATGGAAAAGAATATAATCAATAATCATGAATTGCAAAATTATAATAGCTCATTTGAAAAATGTTGTTAGCTGATGCTAACTGGCTAGCTAACTAGCTACCTGATGCTAACTTGAGGTAATTTTTAATTATAAAGTCCAAATATTTTTATTCAACCAACTAGTTAGAATACATTTGATGGAAAAACAAAGGATTTGATGTTCAGAACAGAATAACTACAGTAATTGCGTTTTAACCCACAGACTATGTTTGAGAAAAAATTATGTCATGCTGAAAAAATAATCATATTTTTCTTAAATAACACATACTACCTATCTACAGGCTCTACTATTCTCCTATCACATATAACTGTGAATTTGTACAAAACATCAAGCTTTAAAACACTTTTTTTCTTACTGCTGAAAATTAGATCATTTACAGTGAAATCCGGTACATCACCAGTGTAAGCTTCATAGTGAATACTTCTACATCACTCTTGTCAACATAATCCATAGTTACAATAAAAATGTATTTTTGACTTTATCATGTGGTTATTTTGGGGAAAACAGTAGGGGGGGGGGGGCTGGTTATGCTGCTTGATCCTGCAAAGTTTCGTATCATGTTATTCTATTGTCGTGATTATGAACACACTGGTTTGTAGTGCAATAGTTTTACCGTTTAGTGCGCTTTGTTGTTCTAGTTTTAGCTAGCGGCTAATAAACCGGAAGTCTCGCACATTCACAGAAAATAGCTTGCGTCCGCGTCACAAAATAATTTGGGACACTGTGCACGTAGGCTACATATTATTTTGCAGTAGAAGTACGTGATTCCAGTTATCTCTCCCTCTCCTCCATTTCTCTGACAGACAGAAACACAAACCCCCCGTTGATTGATGCGGCCGCGCAGATCCGATCCCGATGCTCTCTTGACTTCTCGTCTCTCGCCGAACCGCACAAGCGGTAATTATCTGCCCCGACCGACGGAGTCACACGCCTTCCCCTCGAGCCGGGCTTCCCACACTAAAGAGGATTATTCAGTCAGCAGTCATGCATAAACATGTTTGCAGACGTATTAGATCGATTACAAAGCGTTTGAATCCACACAGCAGCGAGTCTCACAGAAGGGCGTCTGTTAAGTATAATAATTACAGTCCTTCACATCAGTCACTCTCTGGGGACTGGAAAACACTTGTAGCTTTTGTAATTACATCTTTTTAGAATGATATTTGAACATTATATTTAGATAGGCCTACCTGGTCTATAGAGAAACATGTGACTCATAGAAAACATCTTGGAGCGCTACTTGCTGAAAGGACCTCCGTTTAATAGTCCCAGAAGGTGCTCTTTGGTAGGGTTCAAAATTATATCTATAGAAACTACGGATCCAAGGCACTTCTTCCAGTTCCAAAATGTTAAAAAGCCTTTATTCAAACATGGCTCACTCTG
The DNA here is from genome assembly GCF_001515625.1 of Sinocyclocheilus rhinocerous. Taxonomy (NCBI): domain Eukaryota; kingdom Metazoa; phylum Chordata; class Actinopteri; order Cypriniformes; family Cyprinidae; genus Sinocyclocheilus; species Sinocyclocheilus rhinocerous. The sequence continues at coordinate 391,382 of NW_015624202.1, forward strand.
GAAACATTAAAAATGACTAGAACACTGCACACTGATGCATTTCGGCCATCCAGCCTTCCTCAGAGTGTGTCGCACAGCCGTAAACATAAACATGTGACTCATATTTGCAAATATAGCCTAAGCATATCCACCTTATTTTGCAACGCAGAAGGAAACTGTTTTCTTTAAATGTCTTTTACAGAATCAGACTTCCGATTCATTAGGTCAAAGTCCCGTCACTCGGCGGCCATCTTTGAAACGCCTCTCGGGCATTCAAGTGCAGCTCCTATCACTTTGAATGGGGAAACATCAAATTCTCCAAAATTGTTCACTAAGCTTACCATTAAATTTCATATTTGAAATCACCAATGAAATCTGACAACAAATGTCTCGTAAAAGTTGTTTATTTTGCTCAAATAGCATTATAAAAAGCTTATTTTTTAGGCTAAGATACACGTCTCAGAACGCATACTGTTTCTGTAGCAACCTGGACTTCTAAGGACAGCTGCAGTGATGCGATGACTTTACCGATTACGGATTGGCTCTTTTGCTCAGAAGGCACGGCTTCCTTCGATAGAGCGGCCATATTGAGTGTTGCAGTTTTCCCCATTCAAACCTACAGTATAGGAGTGACACGTGGGTATTCTACAGTCTTTGATTAGGTAAATATCCAGCTAACGTTTCTTTCAAAGTTACATGAACAAACATTCTTCCAGTAATATTGATAGTACATTCGTTCAAAGTTATCTGGTCTAATGTTATCAAAATGTTAGCACAGCAACATTTATAGGCATCGTTTATGGGACTTTTTTCTCTGATTTTTAAATGTTACTATTTACTAGTTTCAGATGGTTTAGAACAGGGGTCTCCAACCTTTTTAACACCACAGACTGGTTACGTTTTGAAAATATTCTTGCGGACCGGGGGTTGGTATATATATATATATATATATATACACTGAACAAAATTATAAACACAACACTTTTGTTTTTGCCCCCATTTTTCATGAGCTGAACTCAAAGATCTAAGTCTTTTTATATGTACACAAAAGGCCTATTTCTCTCAAATATTGTTCACAAATGTCAAAATCTGTGTTAGTGAGCACTTCTCCTTTGCCAAGATAATCCATCCACCTCACAGGTGTGGCATATCAAGATGCTGATTAGACAGCATAATTATTGCACAGGTGTGCCTTAGGCTGGCCACAATAAAAGGCCACTCTAAAATGTGCAGTTTTACTGTATTGGGG
>NW_015624202.1:392738-402363 GCF_001515625.1 Sinocyclocheilus rhinocerous
TATACCATTAGACCACAACTGCCCCCCATATATATATATATAGAGAGTGTTTCACCGGATCATATGGTTTTTGAGTCACAGATCGGATGATTTTTAGGATAAGCAAGAAAAAATTTTTTAAAGCACAGAGAACGAGAATGCCGTGAAAGGTTTTCTGACATAATTTTACGTGTAGCCTATATATCTTAAATGCAGGGAGATGTGAAAGAGGAATGAACTCGGTACTTCGCGCTGTCTGAAACACGTCTCTATGCTTGTGTGCACTTTAGCTTTGTGTGAGAACGGCGCGTGAGTAACAAATTGAGTTCTCCTTAGTTCCTTTTTGTGGTTTAAAATCGCTTGTAGGCCTACTTGTATTTTGGCAAATTAATCTGCGAATCACATGAATGGTCTGGTCCGTACGTATCACGGATCAACTGCGATCCGATTAACCCCTAATATATGACAGATCAGAGCAATCTTTCATTTATGAACGTGAAATCGTCAAATTGCTACTTCATATCAATCTCATACAACGAAAATGCAGAATAATTAGAACAATCATTAATGCGCAATAAATAACAAAGTGTCATATAGATACACATTTTTCCCAGAACGTTCTTGCGACCCGGTAGCAACATTCAAATGTTTTTACTGCCACTTTTGTTCAATTTAATATGCCCTAATTTCCCTAAATAATTTCACATTTACTTTAATATAAACTATGATTAAATCACCTGTTTATTTTGTCATTGTTGTCGTGTTTAAAACAAGGCAGAGCCTCCCTGACACTCGTCTGACATCCGCCGGTGAATCCATCTCTGTGGTGACTCAGATTACATGAGTGACCTCGACTCTGGCCTCCAAAACACATTGATTTAACCAGTCAGAATCAATTATCCCTTGAGGAGCGCATCTCACACACCTGATGCTGCTCCTGCACAGAACAAAAGAAAAGCCCTGCAGAAAGACTCAAACACGCCAGAGATCTGACGCATCAGAGATAAATGAAGCATCAGCATTTCAGCTGGAGTCCATCCTTATGTGCACTAATTTTCACAATGAAACTTTCAGAAAACTTGTTCAGGAAAACAAAGAGCTGATGAATGCAAGAAACACAAACTGCATGCAAGAACAAAATACAGATGACAAAATTATAAGAAATATACTAGGGATGCACCGATACCGATACTGGTATCGGTATCGGGCCCGATACTGGCCTCCTGTACTCGTCACTTATATATTGTTGCTCTTTTGTTAGTTTTGACTGCTTTTATTGTCCTCATTTGTAAGTCGCTTTGGATAAAAGCATCTGCTAAATGACTAAATGTAGACAAAAAAAGACAAAAGCTGGGTGATTGTAAGCAACAATAAATAATAAGGCGGTTTTAACTTCAAAATGTTGCTTCCAGCTAAAATACGAGTCCATAATCCATAATAACACTTCTGCCTGTGGAAAAGTCCATCTCCTGTTGTCTCTCACATCAAAATCCAGCCACATATTGGTTCAGAACTGTGTTGAACTGTTTTGTCTTGTAAACGGCGCTTGATCTGTGCAGATTTCTCTCCTGATTCAAGACATTAACTGATGGACTGGAGTGGTGTGGATTACTCGTGGATTATTGTGATGTTTTTATCAGCTGTTTGGACTCTCATTCTGACGGCACCCATTCACATCCATTGGTGAGCAAGTGATGGAATGCTACATTTCTCCAAATCTGATGAAGAAACAAACTCATCTACATCTTGGATGGTGAGCAAATTTTGGGTGAACTATTTGTAAGGTCCACCCAACTGGCGCAACAAAGGTATACAATGGTATCTATCTATCTATCTATCTTTTAAGATTTGGACATAAGTTATATCACACAATCATTTTGATAGAAAACAGTAATGCATTACCTCTAGATCAGCAAAATGTGATAAATGGCCTAATGAAGAAACTAACTGCAATGCAAAAAATGTTATTAGTTTTAATAATCTGTATTTTTTTCTTGTTTTAATTATTTTTTTTCCTTCTGTTGTTTTTCCTACTTGTTATAAATATAAACCTCACACTACATTCAGTTAAATGTATTCTCTGAAAACACGTCTTAAGCAATTTTGCTTATCAAGAAAATGACAGAGCTGTTTAGATCATTTGCTGGGGAGAATAGAGATGTTTGCGATATGTTCTGCATTGGATGTTGTTTTTGTGCGTTGCTTCTATAGCTTTGTAAATAATGGCACCCTGCACATGTTTGTGGGATGTTTCTGAAATAGCTGTAGCTCAGCAAGAACAAAAAGATTATAGGGAACACTGGAGGGAATCCATCCATCTGTGTGTGTCGTTCCGGTCAGCCTGAACTCCAGAAAGGACAGAATTCCAGATGAGGTCAGTGTGTGTTCCCAGCAGCAGCAAAGTCTCATTATGACTGAAGAAATCAAGACACGTCATTACCCATCAGCCTTCATTTCATCCCCTCAACCCCTGCTGGACTTTCAGTAAGTGCATTAGAGCTGCTCGTTTCGGGTGTAATTTGACAGCTGCCGAGTTGCTGCATGTGTAATTTGCATGTTTCGCCACTCTGACATGTTTAAGATTGAAACAGGAAGTGGCCATTATCTTCCTGTTCAAATGGCTGCTGTGTTTAACCTGTGGCCATGGACATCAAAACGCTCTCAGCTCTTGCATTCTGCAGCAGGAAAATAGGCCACTTTTTGAAAATTGTTGTGCTTTTGTAGTGTGAATAAGTTTGATCTTCTGCCTAAATGCATTCCTAGTACAGCTCTGCATGAATGCTTGCGAAGTGAAGTATTAGTATTATTATCTCACCTCCTTTTTTTCCTCTGTTTTCTGTGCAAATTTCAGCACCAAACTCATCCCGCACCATTTGTCGCAGACCCCTGAATGCAGTGTCAAATCGTAGGCTTATTGAACACTGCAGTGAACTTTATAACCGATTGGGCGTACAATGTTTGCCAATGGATGAAAAATCAGGCAAAAAAAACAGATTTAACAATGGACCAAATTTTGTTACATCATATCTCTGCATCACAATGTCATGGCTATTAAATGATGACATTTCACACTAGCAGCCAATTACAGCACCCTAGAAGAGACTATTGAAAAAGAATGAGATGGATATCTCTGGATCAGAACATTGTAGAGACGTGGGGCTTGGCTCTTTTGACTCATGCTAGCAAACACAACTTCCAACATGCTACACATGCTAGCAGTGAATAGCTATATGCTAATAGCAATTAGCTAATTGTTAAAATATGCTAAAATCCTAGATAATCCCAGATAGCATGAAGTAATCGGCCCGAGCTCGCCTCCGGCTCAGACTCGGCATCAGCGAGTGTTATCCAGGCCGAGTGTGGCCCGCAGCTCTCTCTCGCGCATGTGTGTTTGTTAGCTGAATGTGTATTTATCAAGCATTTTATTTGGCTCGTTCACTGTTATTTTTCTGCACATTGATGGCTAGTGAGAAGTGTTTCTATTAATTTACTTAAAACTATAGTTAACCCAGAATTGTGTCATCATTTACATACGTTTTCCAAAGCTCTGACATTAGTTTTTTTTTGTTCTGCAGAATTCAAATGAAGATACTTTGAAGAATGCTGGAAATCAAAACCAACACATTTGTCAGTCATGGGCAACATGAGGGGGGAGTAAATGATTTTCATTTTTGGCTGAGCTCTCCCTTTAATTAGCATTAGCTACACACTAAATATTATTAATGCTGGGCACAGCCACTTATTGTGCTGTCATTGCAGTTAGTGCTGTAAATTGTCTGTCAAACAACAGGTACAACATATATATTTAATTTCATTTAGTTTGGCGCATTACGTTAGACCTTTAGTAATATATGCTTGTATATTTTTTTTGCTGTTTACATGTGCATAAATTAAAGTTCACAAAAACAAAGATATCACCGGATTAAAATGCGAAAAGGCACAGTTACACCACCACAACCATAAACCCTGAGCGATTTGAAAATGAGCAACAACCAAAGAACAGTAATCATTGTTTCACTCAAAAAGTATCCATGACATTTGTAAATGATTAGATACTTAAAGTACAAAATGTGTTTAATTTCAAAACTTTGCCATTTACCAATGTGTTGTTCAAAACACTTACAATAAGGTATCATCAGTTAACTTTAACAATGAGCAATACATTTGTTACAGTATTAATCTTTGTCACTGTTAATAACAAAAAACTGTTCTTTGTTAGTCTGTGTTAGCTCAGATCTATTAAATAATGTTAACTGATACTTTTGTTTTTAATAATGTATTAGTAAATGCTGAAATTAACATTTCAATCAATGTTAATATACGCTTTAGAAGTATTTGCCATTGTTAGTTCATGTTAAGGTAGGTAACAATGTTACTCGAGTGTTTAATGTTTATACTTCTTAAATTTTGTAATACAAGTATAAGTAAATGCAAGTGTAATTTTGCAAAATGTGATGTTTTATAGCTATGCACTTTCTGTATAACAACTTCTGTTATTTCTTTTTGGGGGCGGGGGTTCTATAGAAGAGTTCTTATTCTACTTCTATAATAAGAAGTAGAAAAAGTACAAAATGTGTTTAATTTCAAAACTTTGCCATTTACCAATGTGTTGTTCAAAACACTTACAATAAGGTATCATCAGTTAACTTTAACTAACAATGAGCAATACATTTGTTACAGTATTAATCTTTGTCACTGTTAGTTAATAACAAAAAAACTGTTCTTTGTTAGTCTGTGTTAGCTCAGATCTATTAAATAATGTTAACTGATACAACTTTTGTTTTTAATAATGTATTAGTAAATGCTGAAATTAACATTTCAATCAATGTTAATATACGCTTTAGAAGTATTTGCCATTGTTAGTTCATGTTAAGGTAGGTAACAATGTTACTCGAGTGTTTAATGTTTATACTTCTTAAATTTTGTAATACAAGTATAAGTAAATGCAAGTGTAATTTTGCAAAATGTGATGTTTTATAGCTATGCACTTTCTGTATAACAACTTCTGTTATTTCTTTTTGGGGGCGGGGGTTCTATAGAAGAGTTCTTATTCTACTTCTATAATAAGAAGTAGAATAAGACAAATAAGTTACCAATCATATGAAATTAGTATTAATAAATTAATTTGTACTACAGAGGTGGAACAGAAGAACACAAAAGTGGCTTGTAGGTACATTTTCAAACGTTTAATGAGGCTCAGAGTGTCACATCCGGGACAAAGAGGCAAACAGACAGGTTAACGTAAGTCAGAGGGTTTATTAAAAGGAACTTAGGAGTAGCTTCCAACAGAAAAGAGTCAAACGTAGGAATTAATGGAAGCATAGAACACAGTCTTATCTGGGGTCGGCACTTTGGTCCTCCGGCCGAGAACTGAGGAATCCGAGGCTTGACAGGCAGATCGGGAGGCAAGGAACCCATTCAGAGAAGCTATTTCCACATAGTGAGGTGACCATGATATGGCGTGTCGTGATAGAACGAGCCATTTTAGGGGGGGGTGGCAGAGTCTTAACTTTGATAAAGAATATCTCTTTTGAGACTTTAGTCTTTGCAACTTCAGGGATCTTTATCTATGCACAATCAGATTGTAACACTCCAAAGAGAAAGGAAAACTTGAAATCGCATCATATGACCCCTTTATTTAATTTAATATACAATTTTGAATGCAGAAATATGATTTAAATAACTGAAATTATACGCTAAAAATGAAACTAAATCCGCCAGCAGGTGGCGGCAAGTCACTGATTTTATCACTGAATCATTCATTCAATTGATTCGTTCGAACGACTGAATCATTCAGGAATGAAGCAAGTGACTGTCTTTATGAACTGACGGAACTTTAATCCCTGCATTAACCAACAGCAGAGAACATGCACATGTGTTGTTAAATTAAAGAAATATTAACTTTGAATCTCAGGGGGACTTCAAGTAAATATTTTAGATCAAACGGGTTTGACTGACAAAAACAGTTTGGGGATCCCTGCATTACATGAACAAACATTAATAAACATGAAAACAACAATGTGTTGAAGTCTTCTCGGTTTGAAATATTTCTGTAAATTAATCCGCACTGTTTTGTAACTTGACTAATTATTAATCTCACACTGGTATAATTGACTGAGAGGTGCTTTTGTCCCCAGATTTAGATGCATGAAATGCAAATTAATTTACATGGCATTTGCATGGCCATTCTATATTGTGAATATACTCCCTGTATTCAATATGACACACAGCAGAAAGTAAAAATTAAGAGAGAGAAAAAAGAATTAGAGAGAATAACTAAATTATGAGTACCGTATTGACCCGAATATAAGACGATGTTTTTTTCTTGGAAATACATCTGAAAAAACGCGGTCGTCTTATATTCAGGGTCTAGACTTTGACATGTCAATAATACACCCACAACAATAGGTGGCGCCAAAACCGCATAAAACGAGTGTTACAGCCATTGTGTGAATATTTTGTAATCATGTAATCCATAAAAAAGTAACTGTAATCTGATTAGGAGTATTTTAAAAATGTAATACAATCTAATTACAAGTACAACATTTTTGGAATCTGATCACGTAATCCAGATTACATTTAATCAGTTACGACCCAGTGCTGTTGTCAAAACTATCAAATAGAGATGCTTGCACCACACTTTACCTCTGTATCTCAAGATATTCATTTGTAAGAAATGTAAGGACTTACTGAGAATTGATTGGATGGTGAAAAGCAGGCTTTCCACGAACCCTGAATTATCCTGCTGCTTCCAGTTATTTTACATCAGCAGAAGGAGAAACATACAAAAGTAATTTCTAAGGAGATCGGAAATGCTGGTGCTGATTGTCAAGAATGGTTTTCTTTGCAAAGAGAAGATCTAAACCGCATGATATGCTTGCTTGTGTTATTAGTACATGAGCACTGCATCAAAACACTTCAGTAGAGGACAATGACTAAACACTGCCAACGTCTGACATACAACACGCATCAAATGCAAAGAGGATTTCACAATTACACTATTAAGTGCTTGAAAGAGCGCATCCCCCATCAAGCGCTGGTCAAAATCTATCATGGTCCATTTGAGTCACATGTTGCCATTTCCAGGTGACGGCACTAACACAGACCTCCATCTTTAGATGTCCTCAACTTACTCATTTAAAGCAGTTAAAGTACTCTGTAAAAGTCTTTTAAAAGCATACAAGGATGGAAATTTAAGATGCTATTTGCAAGCATATTTGCATTTATGTTAAAAAAACAGTCAGGTTTGACTTTATAGCATCGCATAAATTGGAAGAATATGAAAAAAGTAATAAAAATTGGACTTTACTTTAACTTTGGGTAAATTTGATCCACATTTGATTAAAACTGCTTGAAACACTTGTCAAACAGTGTGTGGGGTCAAATTAACCTCCACTGGTTTGCATTCAATTTGGCAAAAAAAATTAATAAATAAATAACTTATTGCAGTTTGTCAAACCGCACGCATTATGATAGACCTATAGAAAAAAATATTGAATCTTTTTCTTTTCTAAGAATGGCTTAACTTGAAGTGCTGTAAAAAAAAATTTGGAAAAAAATATTATTTTAAGGTACTTTATGATATGTTGCCATACGGCAACAGCATACAATAGTGGATCTAACTTAGAATAAGTGTAAGCTTACTTATAATTAATATTTTTCCTCAGAAATGTTGTTTGTGTTGATTCAATTGGTGCTATTATAAGCTTTAACACAGTACTTACTTATAATTGACACCTTATACATACTTTCCAACAACTTGTGCTTTTATTTATTCTATTCTTTTTTTGCTGAATAATGATTTATAATTGTTTTAATTTCATTACATTTTTCATGAATGTTATTTAAACTGCAAATTTATACAGTTAAAACAAATATAATACTGTATATAATGTATCATAAAACACTGACATAAAACCAAAAACATTGCAGTTCATGAAAATTCAGCATTACGCAATCTTATGAGAGGAAGACTATGAACATGAGCCCCCCCATCCCTCCATCTCCCCCTTAATCCTTGAAAGATCACCTTTTTTTATGCATGAAACTTCACAAAGCTGTTTTTTTCATCTGCAGGAAGAGCCAGTTCTGCCCTTTTCTTCTTTACCTTGCCATAGAATATGGCCGTGCTCACTGATGTAATGTTACCTGTATTCATATTTAATCAAAAGTAAAATTGCCATTTCAATTTGATTATATCCATAATACAAATGCCATTAACATACGACTAATCAACATTATTTCACTAGTATTAATGTTGTTATTGTTACAGCTTAACAGATTGCAGCTGACCTTGCTAGCTAGCTAAACTATTGTAATAATGTCATTCCACTATTGCACAGTGTTGCCGCTTGGCAACACATACATTTGAATGATTTACCAAAAACTAATTTTATAAAAACTTTTTTGAGAGGTGAATATGTCATCATAACATCATAACAGTGATGTTTTAGATTTTTTTGTGGAAGTGACACGGACTGGTCCTTGTTTGTTACTGACGTTTTAGTTTGCTTTCAGCAACTACCGACAAGAGACAGCAGTCTGTCAGAAATCTCGCCACAGAAAAAAAACTGCATGTCATGTGACTTAATCAAAGCACATCATTGGCTAAACTAAGGTCTTCTCTTTCCAACAAAAAAAACGAGAATGTTCTCTTAAAGAGACAGTGGCAAGGAAATGAACACAAAGAGTATGTTGCCATATGGCTACACCATGCGGTAGAGGGTTAAATATGAAATACACTGTAAAATATTTTTCAAGTATTATTGGAGTCATGTTTTACAAGAAAATACTATTTCCGTTTTTCTACTATAAAATTTCATGTTTAACTCTTTGTGTTACCTGCTGCTTCTTTGTAATGATTTGTGAATTTACTAGCAATTTATGACTAGAGCATATGCTTTAAGACTCAGCTTTTACTTGAAATTAATGACCCTTTTTCTCAGCTATTGTAGGAGAATTGTTTTGTGCCTGAGGCTAATTTTGAACATAAACACCAAACACAAAGGGAGGATTAAAAATTGGAGTACAAGAAAGTTCAGTCAGTTCGTTAATTTAACGATTAATTCAACTGGCTACTTGCCATTTCTTTGTAATTATTTGTGAAATTACAAGGTATATCTGAGAGAACACTTTTTTTAACAATACAACAATGTCTTTTTTTCAGTGTGCATAGAAACCACTATTAGCCAATTTTTACAACACTGAAAACAAACTTTAACCATATGTGTTCAAAATATTGATGAAATCACCATGCACTCAAACAATTCTGTCCAATCACATGCTCTCTAGAACAAGAAAGCCCCGCCCCCTCATGCCACCTGCTTCTGATTGGATGAAATAAAACACATGAAACGTCTCTGTCTTTTTAGGGTTTCGTCGTGGACATCTTCAGGGTAAGAACCAGCTCTCTGTCCATCAAAACAGATGAAAGAGCAACATTCTGACATTTACATTTCAGTAGCTTTTCCACACCGAAAGATTTTGGACGGTTTGCTCACTAACATGACACTCAGAAGGTCTAAAGAACCTAAGAGATGCTGAGATCTGAGTCTGAGGTCAGTTTCTGTCTTCAGATGTCAAATTTTACCCTTTTTTTTTTTTTTTTTTTTAGAAATAGCCTTTGTGCACAGCCAGCCTTGTACTC
>NW_015624202.1:402407-411364 GCF_001515625.1 Sinocyclocheilus rhinocerous
TCTTTTTTTTTTTTTTTTTTTTTTTCCCTCGTTTTTATAGCATTATTTTTATCAACCCCATCAACCGTCATGATAACCTCTGGCTGAGAACAGAGAACGCCTTAAATAGACAAATAAATATCCAAAACAAATACAAAATATCTCCAATATTTTCCACAGGCGAACATTTATCCTTAAATCAGACTTGCAGCCTATTTTTTGGGTCATGAACCACCAGAATGGTCCTAAAATAGACAAACAAACATGAATCCAAAATATCTCTAATATTTCCCAGAGACCTAGCATATATCCTTAACTTCCAATTCGTTTCACAGACAAAACAAACAGCTGGAGGCCTGTTAGTCACACAGCTAAATGTAACACCTAAGACCTGTAAGTCTAGCGGGATTTGAACTCTCCCTGGGGCATAATGTGAACTGCTAAACCAGGGAGCACGCATGATGTTCCCTAACAAGTGTGTGAGTGTCTAATGAACTCTGCTTTTCCTGTGAAGGTTCATTTCACAGATGGCATTTCCCATGACCATGCCATACGAGTCCTTGACGTGGCTGTCTATTTTAGTGAGCGAATGCATCCTAATTTCACATGCTAAGCTTAATGGCTGGTTGCATTAACGATTTCTGGTTGTAATCAGCGAGACGCACGTCCACACATGCGTGTGTCATTAGAGCGGATTTACCGCTGCACACACCTGCATCATTGCGACGCTGTCTGCATTATACATTACATGTGAACATTAACAGGGATCTTAAAATAGCACATGGATATCGCTCTAAATCAGTCTGGATGGCATTCAGTGCATTCCAGATTGATTTCCTGAGACCAATGCATTCGGTTTATCGATACAGTTCAGAAAACAGGCTGCGCTTGAAAACACTTCCTTCTCATCAACAGTTTGTTTCATTTCCTCTCATTAATTGGCATTAAGTCCAAAACATTGCAGCTTATTCTGTCCAGCTGACCTGTAAACCACCGTTTATGTTTTAACGTGCCATATGGACATAAATAGTCAAATCGCGATTAATCGCATTCAAGTTTTTGTTACATATTATGTGTATATTATATATAAATACACACATACAGTATAAATTTTGAAAATATTTACATGTATATATTTATATTCATATAATTTATATTATATATAAATATATTAAATATATATTTAAATTATAATAATATATCACAATTTTTAATGTATTTTACTGTGTTTTTCGTAAAAATAAATAGCCTTGGTGAGCAGAGGAGTTTTCTTTCAAAACATTTTATTTCTGCCAACCTAGTGTATTATTCTGAATGATGTTCTGTGTTTTCATGCAAAAGTCTTTGAGGATTTCTGAAGGTTTTTCTGCATATTGGATGTTTTAATGTCCTTTCTGTGGAGCAATGATAGTACAACAACATACAGCCTCTGGCCAATTACACAACAGGCGTATAAATATTACATGCGTCATGCTAAAAACCTCTCTTTTACTTGCAGTTGAGTCCTGCTGTAAGAGACGAATCCAAAGCATGCAAATGCTGTCAGTCACATATATACCGTCAAAGTAACAAGGAAATATTACGCACAAAACCTTCGAGATGAGTGGCAGAGGCAAGCGCTTTAGCTTCTGTAATGACAAGAAATGATGTTTCATATCAGAATATGGTGTGAATGTGAGCGTGCAGTGGATGGACTACAGTCTAACCAGCATTAAAGTACTGTATAAAAATATGGGTAATATTAAAGAAACGTATTACCTACTACAGCAGCAACTTAAAATAAAGGACAAATTTCATTTACAAGTTAATGCGAATGTATTATAGTTTCAATTTTATATTAAATGCAATTAAAATTTTCTTTACATAATTTCATAATTACTTCTCTTGTCTATGAAATATGGTTAGAGTGTACTGCTGAATGCACTGATGAGACTTTATATTAAACTAAAATATACAGTACTTCATTGTCATTTCTATTGAAACTTGTAGGCTAATTTATAATGCACGTGTAATGAAGTTGCAATTTGGTACACACAAAATATATTAATTTGACATGTTATATTGCATAACTACAGTTCAAATTACATGTGCTTTAGTAGTTAACACATCATAATTTAAAGCACAACAAAAGATTAAAACATAATGATTTAAACTTTTAATTAGACTTTTTTTTCTCCATAGTGAACTTCTGTAACAGTGTTGTCATGAGTTTAAGTACACATATGCAACCTTTTATTTTATTTATTACATAATCTGCTTTTTAAAAAGATATTTTTTTAGATATGAAGTGCACTTCTTTTTCACGAGGGTGGCTCTGTTTTGTTTTGTTCTCTGCAGTGCTGTTGTCTCGTAACATGAAGTTTATAATGGTTGATTCTCGCTTACGAAAAACTAAACGCTGCTGCATTGCAGTGCTGTAAGTTTGAGGTCTGTAATTATGCAGATTATAGACTGGGGCCATTCGCAGCATCATAATGAATGATATAACGGCTCTGTGCTGAGAGAGACCTGACATAACGCATTCTTCTGGTGTTCGCCATCCAGAAAAACCCTGGAAATCCAACTCGAATCCTCCGAGCATCAGAGTAAAACACGTTTGGATCAGTCAGTGAAAAGCTCCTTTTAGTCTCATTTCCCAGAACTGAACGTCTCGTCTCAGGATGAAACTGTCCAGTCTTAATATCAATCCATCTGCAGGCAATTTTTTTCATTTGAGACACAATTACAATATGATTTCTGCAAAATGTGCAGATTGTAAAAGTCTACTTTTGTCATCTGAAGAGAGATTTATTTTCATATTGAAAAGTTTAAAACTCGCTGGTCTACATGACCATCTGATGATATTACTCTCAGTTTTATGATTATTGTACTATCAAAATTCACTCGGATTTGCTCTTAAAGCAGCCCGTGATGCTGTTCATCACGTCCTCTGACAAAACTACCAGCATTCGCTGTTTGATGAAGATTTCAAAACATGACTTAGGATGATTTTATTGATTGTATTATTAAAACTTTTATTCATCTTTTACTTTTATTCATCAAGTGACAGTAAAGACATTTATAATGTCACAAAAGATTTCTATTTCAAATAAATGCTGTTACGGCGCCGTGTCGCCTCGAGTCACTGAGTCGTCTTTGCTTTGGTTCACAAACCTGTAAAACGAGAGCTTTCTGCATAATAACAGAGCTGCTGTTACACAACGACAGGAGCACTGGATGAGCTACTGGATCCCACTGCATTCACATTTACTGAGGGAAAAATGCACATGTGAACATTCAAAACTGACATTTACTGTCTTCATTCATGTTCTTGGTTTTATCGTGAATGATTCATCATCAGCACAAATCATTGCAAACAAAAACGCCTGCCTTTATAATCTTTCATCCAAGTGTAATAACTTCCTCCAGCTCTGAAACAGCTTTATGTCATCAGCCACTCTTCTCATTTATTTGATTAATTGTATTTTACGTGCCATTTATACGCAGAAACTGACTTTGGCGTGCATATGATACGCACGTGTTTGACATGCATATAATATGCATTTTGGCGTACATATAATAGCACCTACCCCACACCCCTAAAGCTACCGATTGCGTATCATATGCACGCCAAAGTTCATTTTTGCATATAAATAGTATGCCAAATAGAAACAGAAAATCATGCGCACATTCATGAGATGGGGTTAGAGTAGTAACTTTGGTCCTCTTGCCCAAGTCTGTAAATTATAAATCTGCTGAAATAAAAAATTGTAGTCAGATTTTAGTATTAGCTAGGCTAGCTGCTAGCATACGGATGAGCTTAAAACTACGCTATGAGACAAAACCGTTGGTGAAATACAGTTTTTGTTAAATAAGTTACTACTTTTATTCATCAAGGACGTATTAAATTGATCAAAAGTGACAGTAAAGACATTTATAATGTTATGAAAGATTTTCTATCTCAAATAAATGCTGCTCTTTTGAACTCTCTATTCATCTGTGAATCCTAAAATAAAGTGTATCACAGTTTCCACTCAAATGTTGTGCAGCACAACTGTTTTCAACATTGATAATAATCAGAAATGTGTCTTGAGCAGCAAATCAGCATATTATACTGATTTCTGAAGATCATGTGACACTGAAGACTGGAGTAATGATGCTGAAAATACAGCTTTGATCACAGAAATAAATTACAGTTTAACAGATATTCACATAGAAAACAGATATTTTAAATTGGAATAATATTTCACATTTTTACTGAATTTTTGATCAAATAAATGCAACCTTGGTGAGCAGACTTCTTTCAAAACACTAAACAATCTTGCAAAGTTTTTGAATGTCAATGTTCATTTTAGCTGAGAGTATGAAAAGCATTATCAAATTAGATAAAACATTTAATGTTTTATCACATGATGTCAGTTTGTGAAATAAAAGCCTATCAGTTTCTCATTTGCCAGTCGAAAAACGTGAATTTTCAAGGCTGTCCAATTCATCAGGCACATAACCTTTCTGTAGCGACTTTAAGTTTTAAAGCACAGCAAGGTTTCCAAACTCTGACTGCGTTTCAGAACAAAACGTCTCTTCAAGTAATGTTCACCACGGACCTTAATTTACTCATAAATTGAAACGCGCGACTCGAGGGAATCTCTGGCTCGGATGCTGATTCTCGTCAGGGTTTAGGACTCAAAATCGAGCTCTGTTGTGCAGAAATGTGCCGGCTTCATTTGTCATTCACAGTGTGTCTTACGAGATAATGTGTCTCTGTGTTTCCAGCCAAGGCCTTTTCCTCGAGGAAGAGAGACTGATTACCTGCATTTGGGAATGAGAGCGAGTTTGTGAGTCCAGACTGAAAGCCGAGGGTTACGAGACGCAGGAAATCAATTCTGATTGCATGATGCTATTGACCAATCATAATCAAGCATTAGAGAGATGCATTTTGATGCAAAGTTTGTTTCAGTGTTTCAGTGTTCAATGTTTCAGCAACAGCATAATTGATATAGTTAGTTAGCAGGGTTACTAAAACTCACACCATAAAACTATTTTTGTTACTCGAGGTTAAATCTAAAGAATATATATAAGAAGTAAACATTTTATTTCAGCTTGTTGCCAAGGCAACACCTCATCTTGATACACTACAATAACTAAAACTGGCTTGAATGAATGAAAACTGTAGACATTTTAAAAAAAAATGAAAGTGACAGAAATGCACAACAAAATTAGGAAAACTTCAACTAAAATTAAAATGAAAACAAAAAATAAATCCTAATTTAAAAACTATAAAAGTATCGAAATGATGCAAAAATAACACCGCTAGTTAGTCTTTCACCAAGAACAAACTTAAGTTACTTCATAACAATAGTAATTTTTATTAAGAAATTGATCGTGAACTTTGCAAACTGAAGAAATAGAAAGTAGCACATTAATGAGAATTTTTGATCAAACGCAACACAAAATTAAAGATCACATTATTATTATTATTATTATTTAAAATTATGATATAATTATATTTAAAATGTAAATATCCTTGTTTGTATTTTAAAATATTTAATTATTTATCTATCAAATGAATTTTCGTATGTTTTCCAGTCTGATGTGAAAAATAAAAAAAATAAAAATACAAAAAATTCTATAGATTTCACTCCTAAAAACTCACATCACTTCTCTTAAATTTACAAATAAAGATTTTCCCTTTTGAAAATAAAATTATTTGTCATTAAATGTTAAGACTGAAATCGTATTGTCTTGTAAAATATACTCTAATAATCTTCGAAAAATATTGTAAAAATTTTGTAGTGTATTGGACAAAATCTAAGTGTCAATATTTATGACTTCATAGTTCATTATTGATTTGTACACAAGAATTTGCTTTAAGATTGATGTGTGGCTAAATATGCTCGAAGCACCAAAAACACAATTCAGTTCGACTAGAATGTTTCCATCGGATAAATGAGCACAAACGCCGCAATACAATTGTGCTTTAATGTAATTGCAAAGCTTTACAGGCTTTTGTAAATTAGCAGCTATTAGCACAATCAATCTGGTTACACGCGGCTGCCAGCGATCAATGAAACCACTCAGCATCCAGACAGTAAACCCATTAATGTTGTTTAGCAAGAGGTTTTTGAGTAAATATGTTGTGCCAGCAGTGCTGATGTATTTGTTACCGCTGCCAGTCTTCATCATCACTTCTCAGAGTAGTTTAACAAGTTCATCTGCATTTATGTACATTTGACTCCTTCATTAAAAGGGCCTTAAATCACAGCTGAAGCCTGTTAAATACTGGATGCTTGACCATGCAATATAAGAGCTCTTTAGCCTGCAGTGTACAGTAAATGTGTGCGAATGGATGAGAGAATGAGCTGCAAGGATGTTGAGCGCCACCATTTGGCATCTTGTGTCACTACAGCATCTACGACAGATGGAAACATATAAAGATCAAGACCTTCTGGGCAAAATTAATGATCAAATTATTATTATAAATATTTCTTAAACAAAATTATGATTAATTATATACTAATTATTTTTTTAAAATTTAAATATACATTTACATTATAATTTTTATTATTAAAATAACTAAATTTTATTTTTAAGTGATTTATTTAATTATGTATTTTAATGTTTTCATTTCAATATACATTTATACATTTAGTATGAATTATATTGTTATTATTATAGTAATTTCATTATATATCATTAACTATTATTTTTTTATGATTTTGTAATTTATATTTACATTTAGAATTATTATTATTATTAATTATAAGTATTACTTAATTCGATTGAATTTTAAAATGTTTTTAAATTTATTTTTGAATTTAAATATACATTTATAAATTGAGGGTGAATTATATTTATATTATAATTATATCGTTATTATTAAAATAATTAATAACTATTACTTTTTAAAATATTTATTTTCTTATTACACTTTTTTGTATTTAAATATACATTTAGAATGATTATTTTTAAATATGTACATTATTATTTAATTATTTTATTTAAATATACATATTATTTTGTGTGAATTATATTGTTGTTGTCATTAATTCCATTTAATCTTTTGACTAATAAAATAAGTTTTCCAGCCTGCTGTGATAGATAATGTGTAAAAATAATTTAGAGATTTCACTCAGATTATACTCGCAATATAGAAGCTGTAATGATTTGATTAACTTCAGTGGCCTCTCCAGGCCTATATCAAACACAACTTCTCTGAGAAGGTTTTTATTCGTAAGATCTTGAGTTCTACAAATATAGACTTTTACCTTACAAAATCAAATTATTTACAAACTCATCATACCCTGAAGTAGTTAATTTCACACATAATCTGCAGGATCGATAACCGAGCTCTGACATCCGTTTTATTATTACATTTATCATGATTTACTCTTTCACAACTAAACGTGTGATATTACACAGAATGTCCGAGCTGCAGTGAAAGTGAATGAGGACGGATGCAGATGAGCTCCAGAAGTATTCTAAAAGCATCATTATAGTATCATAAAGCATTGCATTTAGGTCTCAAATGTCATACTTGGGCTCATAAACGACCGTTTTTAATGCTTTTTGTTTATTTAGGAGCAGTTTCTGTATAGAAACCGAAGCTCAGACGTTCTGTGGTTCAAAACAAAAAGTCAGATGAGGACACGAGGGTTAGTTCCTCTCTCAATTCCTGGGTGAAATATTCTTTCTTTTGTGGTTTGATGCAACGTTTTGCTCGTTTAGCCAGGAAGTTCAACAGGAAGTGGCTGTGTTTTGTCTCTCAGCTTGAGGAATGCTGTTCTTCAATGAGCCAAACAAACAAACAAAGACAGACAGGAAGGCCAGAGACCTCCATCTCTCATCTTTTCTGTTGTCTGACAGAGTAAGGTTTCATCAGGCAGTCTGTTAGAGAAGTCGAAGTCAGTCGTCCGGCTCGGTCACGCACTGCTCCACCAACTCCCGCAGGCTGGGGTTCTCCATGGCAGCCGCCACGCGCTCCTTATCATTGATCTGCTTGTTAACTGAGAGAGGACCACACACACAGCAAAACCAGTTCAGAGACACACCACCGACTCATCTCACACTGATACAGTCGCCCCCTACGGATGTGGATCTCAATACTTGTGCCAAATCAGGCCAGTTATGCAGATGATATTCAAAGAATATTTGGAGATTATCGTCGGTGTCTAGTAACAAAACCCAGTTCAACCAGTTAAACAAGCCTTTGGACGGTTGCATAGTCTGCCAACAGTTTTGTCCATGGATGATAATTGACAAAACCATCCAATAATTCTATGAAATAATTGTTTCATTTTAATGTCTATTTAATTTCATTTTTGCATGCATCATTTGACATGATTATATATTATAATATACAATAAAATATTATAAAGAATTTATATACATCTATCTATATATACAGTGGGTACGGAAAGTATTCAGACCCCCTTAAATTTTTCACTCTTTGTTATATTGCAGCCATTTGCTAAAATCATTTAAGTTAATTTTGTTTCCTCATTAATGTACACACAGCACCCCATATTGACAGAAAAACACAGAATTGTTGACATCTTTGCAGATTTATTAAAAAAGAAAAACGGAAATATCACATGGTCCTAAGTATTAAGACCCTTTGCTGTGACACTCATATATTTAACTCAGGTGCTGTCCATTTCTTCTGATCATCCTTGAGATCGTTCTACACCTTCATTTGAGTCCAGCTATGTTTGATTATACTGATTGGACTTGATTAGGAAAGCCACACACCTGTCTATATAAGACCATTCATATATATATATTAATAATTCACATATGTATTTAATGTAATTTTACTTTAATGATTGAATGTAATGAAAATAAGTATATATTACTTTTTAATTGATAAAACACATTTCAATATATTACTTTGTAATTTATTTATAAAATACATATAAATTATATGTAACTGATAAATACAATTATATATATATATATATATATATAAATGACTACAATACGAGTAAACTAAAAAATTTACT
>NW_015624202.1:411395-415848 GCF_001515625.1 Sinocyclocheilus rhinocerous
TGTGTTCACACTTGTCATGTTTGGTTCGATTAAAACGAACCCTGGTGTTAGTGCGGTTCGTTTGAGTAAGTGTGAACGCTGCCATCCGACTCTGGTGCGCACCAAACAAGCGGAACGAGACCGCTGAAAAGATGGGTCTCGGTCCGCTTCCAAACGAACTCTGGTACGGTTCGAATCAAATATGAACGCAACACGGACCAAACACTTCTAAACGAACCAAAAACAGGAAGTAATGACAAGATGCGACGCTATGCGACATGATTTGACGACGCGGTGTAACCAAAACAAAATGAGCGGAGGGCAAACGTGGAGCAACGATGAGGTAAAGTGCCTTTATAAAATATAAATTATATGTAACTGATAAATACAATTATATATATATATATATATATTAATGACTACAATAAATAAATTAATACTACATTTAGTCAAAATCAAAAATAGCATCAAAATCTCCGAAAAGCTTTGTCTATGTAAAGTTTACATTTGTTTTCCTATATTTTAGGGTGCATTCACACTTGTCATGTTTGGTTCGATTAAAATGAACCCTGGTGCGATTGCTGTTAGTGCGGTTCGTTTGAGTAATTGTGAACGCTGCCATCCGACTCTGGTGCGCACCAAACAAGCGGACCGAGACCGCTGAAAAGATGGGTCTCGGTCCGCTTCCAAACGAACTCTTGTGCAGTTCGAATCAAATATGAACGCAACACGGACCAAACACTTCTAAACGAACCAAAAACAGGAAGTAATGACAAGATGCGACGCTATGCGACATGTCTGCAAGAGGGAATGGCAGAGGATCCCCAAATCCAGTTGTGAAAAACTTGTTGCATCTTTCCCAAAAAGACTCATGGCTGTATTAGATCAAAAGGGTGCTTCTACTCTAAATACTGAGCATGTGATATTTCAGTTTTTTTTTTTTAATAAATCTGCAAAAATGTCAACAATTCTGTGTTTTTCTGTCAATATGAGGTGCTGTGTGTACATTAATGAGGAAAAAAAATTAACTTAAATGATTTTAGCAAATGGCTGCAATATAACAAAGAGTGAGAAATTTAAGGGGGTCTGAATACTTTCCGTACCCACTGTATATACGTCATTCAAGCCTACCAATCAGGTTCTGAACGTATCACTATGCCTTTAGGTTCTGTGTCTTTAGGTTCGCTAAAGCGGACCAGGACCAAATGAACCAAACGATCCGAACTACAAGTGTGAACACACCCTAAGTGAATTACATAATGAAAATCGGAAAGCATTTCATTTCAGTAATTGTGTGTGCATATTATTTACTGTAATTAAATAGTTTAATGTATATAGAGTTTACTATCAGCATTATGCCACCCTGCTTACTACACATTCAGTACTAGATCTAAAAGAAATCCCCAAAACCTACTCTTAGCTACACATACAGTGCATCAACATGTTATCTGGTGCATTTTTAAATGCACTCATGAAAACAAGATTGTGCGTTCATGCACTTGAGTAGAGAACATCTGAGCCCGAGGGCTGTTTGAACATTTTGTTGTTGTAATGAACACTCACTATCCTCCTCGGTCGAGTGCGTTCCCTCAGTTATGTAAATCTCCAGCTGGAAGGGAGAGAAAATGCGATCAGAGACACCAGAAAGAGACACGAAACATCACAGAGAAACAGAAAGCAGTCGGGCCGCTCCGGACAATAGCAGTCGCATGTGCTTTCATTTAACGGCCTTTCATCAACATGACAACAACTACACGGCATGAGGAGACTCTTTACTCTCCCGTTTCCACTCACAACCTCCAAACACCCAGGGGATCAAAAAACAGATGAGGGCGTACCTTGTGCTTGAACGGCAGGCAGCGCTGAAGCTTGACTTGTAAGCACAGACCTGCAGGAAGAGGAAATAAATTAGGCGTTCGCTGTAGTTCAGACGGTCGACCTCATCAAAGCCTCTCGAGCGGCTCTCAGGAGATCAAGCACCAATAATGAGGGTATATTTACAAGTCTGTGTGACCGACAGGGGTTAATTAAACTCTCCACATATCGACTGGAGGAAAGAAACAACAAGCGCACCTCGAGTTCAAGAAATTATAATGGAGCTTCACTAAGGCCAGAACTCACTAAAACTGGCAGTTTGAGACTAATTCGTCACTAAAAACAAGGTCAAAGAAAATATCAACATGGCTCGTGCAACCTGCTGTGAATTCTTGCCTGCCGATTGCATGAAACCATTCCTTCTCATATAAATAATTTCAAATATTTATTCTATACGAGATATTTCTGGGTAATCATATTCTAACAAAATATTGTAGCAAAATGTAAAATTTCAGCATTTAATACATTTAATTTGTTTTTTTTTTACTATTGTTCTGGTAAGGTATTTTTCCAGCAATGTTAATAGAAATTTGTTCATGGAATTTTTTTTATTTTTTTCTGAAATGTTTCAGTTGGATGTTTGTCTAGTATTTTTTTTTAAATGTTACAGCTTGTTTTAGAATGGACGGAGAACATTCAAAAGTAACACTTCCATAATGTTTGCAAAATGGAATGTTCTCTTAACACTCACGGAATGTTTTAAAAACATTTGAAAAATAAAACAGTTCTATCTGATTATTAGACGTATTTCTATCCGTATTAAGACGGAACTGTTAAACGACGACAGCGAACAATGAAGAGGGAGAATGTGAGCGCTGCCGTCAAAATAAAAGTCTCGAACACATCGGCCAAACAGAAAAACTTATATCAGCTGTGGCCATATATCAGTCGACCACTAGACAAAATACTTAAAAGTTCAAATGAAAATAAAAAGCTCATTCAAAATATGAATAAAACATTGTTAAATAACAATGACTGATTGATCTCTAGTCTGTGCTGCACACACACATCATGCTGCTGCTTAGAAAGTCTGATCAGACGGGGCTCTTGGGGGGAAAGTCACAGATTTCAGAAGCACAGCATCCCATGATGCCAATCAATAACGCTTCTGATTAGCCGTGTAGATCGATGACTGAATCACTACAGGAGGAAACCTTTATGTTTGAGGAATACAAAATCAAAAACCTGCCAAGAACATGCCCGTCCTCTAAATCAAAAGAAAAGAAAAAAACCTTTGAATTCAAATTTGTATTTGAATTGCGACATTTTTATTTAAATTATGACGATAAATGTTTTGCTAGGCTTTCTCATTAATGTGCTGCTGAAAAATATTTAAATTTGCATATTGTTATTATTAATTTTATTATTATTTTATATTTATATATTAAGATATATACAAAGAATTGTTATATTAATATCATATTTTATTATTACGTATTAAATTTTTTATGATATATGATATATTATTATATATATTAATATTCTATATTATAGTAATACTATATATTATATTTATCTATTTATACATCATGGTAGTATTTGTCGTTTTTCCTTTATGCAAGAAAAAAAACACTTCAATATTATGAATGTACTCTATTAATGTGCTGCTGAAAAATATTACTGTATTAAAATATATATATTAATTTCTTTTATTACTGCTGAAAAATATTACTGTATTTATATTTATATATATATATATACACATGTATGTGTGTGTGTGTATCTATATTATTTATATTTGCATATTTGTGTTATTATTATTATACATTAAATCATAATATTCTATGTTATATTAATACTTAATATATATCGAGAGAGAGAGATTTTATTATTTATACATGGGAGTTTTTGTTGTTCTTCCTTTAATTTATGCAAGAAAAAAAGCACTTAAGATGAAAATTGTTCATTTCATTATTATGAAAATAATTCCCTAATAGGCTGCATTTTCTTAATGCAAAATATTATATTAATAATCAATAATAATTTCTATAAATATCATTTGTCTTGATTCTGTAGTGAAATATGGCGCTTTGTGACATTCACCATGCTGTGGATTGAAATTATTAATAAGTATAATTATTTATTCATAAGGTCCGCTGTTAACATTCAGACAGTGAAGCAGCATGTGACACTAAACTGATCATTAGAGCCACATAACGAGCTACTTCTGTAAACGCGTTTGTTTTCTGTGTTGACTAATTCACTGAATGCATCTTGTGTGGTTTTGTGTGGTTTTTGATGCTGTACAGTGTGGAGTGTCTTGTCTGTTCTGTTATCTGTGAAGTGCAGTGATGTTCGTCTGAGGTCATGTGACCGTTTCATCTTATCATCTCACACACACACACACACACACACACACTCAAACACACACACACAGAGACACAGACACACGCACAGACACACACAAAGACACACACACACTCACTCACTCAAACACACACAGACACACACACTCACTCACTCACTCACAGACACAGACACACACACACACACAGACACACACACACAAAGACACACACACACTCACAGACAGACACAGACACACTCACTCACTCACTCACTCACTCACACACACAGACACACACACACACACACACAC
>NW_015624202.1:415875-417896 GCF_001515625.1 Sinocyclocheilus rhinocerous
ACTCACTCTCACTCACACACTCACTCACACACTCACTCACACACTCACTCACTCACACACAGACACACTCTCACACACAAACCTATCAGAGTGGCCAGAGAGCAGTGCGGGACGGTTGGAGAGAACTTGATGATGATCAGGTACTCGTCGTCTCCGAGCTCCTGGACCTCCACGCACTTCTCCGTCACCACATCCAGCTCCTCCAGAGTGTTGGGCTTCTCCGGGTCACGGATCGTCCGAATCACGTCTGCCAAAACATTATCAACACAAACATCTGTGAATACATGCCAAGAATTGACCATGCTTTCCATCAATACATACCATATTCCATATAGAATACACTGTTTGTAACTGATGTATGAAGTACTGTATAGCTAAATATTATGGTAATGATTCTGTACCATGTGTGTGTGTATATATATATATATGTGTGTATATGTATATATGTGTGTATATGTATGTGTGTGTATGTATGTGTGTATGTGTGTGTGTATATGTGTATGTGTGTGTGTGTGTATATATGTGTGTGTATGTGAGTGTGAGTGAGTGTGTGTGTGTGTGAGTGTGTGTGTGTGTAAGACCCCCTTCTCTCCAAATCAATACTGCAAGCCCAAAGTTTTCTATTCACTAAAATTTTTGTATTTGTCATTACGTTTCATGTATTTTTGAAACAAAACAAATTCAAGATCGATTTAAATATTCCATGTTTTTTTTTTTTTTTGCCGACATACTTATTTAATTAAATATTACTTATTACTTTTACTCACCGGAACGGCTTTCGCATACGACAGATACCGGAGGTGAGAGAAAAGTGTTTATTAAGTTCGAATATGGATACTTTTCTTACAAAAACCTACAGGAGGCAGGTTTTATTACGGATGCGCGCTCTTTATTTGACGTCTTGTGGACTGTTGAACAGAAACACCCGTCCACTGCAATAATAACGGCTTGCGAGAGCCAGGACCATTTTTAATATAACTCCGACTGTATTCGTCTGAAAGAAGAAAGACTTATACACCTAGGATGCCTCGAGGGTGAGTAAAACATGGACTAATTTTCATTTTTGGGTGAACTAACCTTTTAAATGCAACTATATATAAATATAATGTATTTTATTTTTATTTATTTATTCTGGATATATTTTAAATGGCTACAATAATGATTGCTATAATTATTACTACATATATTTTCTTTCTTTTATTTATTTATTTCACACATCATGTGAGTAAATAGAAATCGATGAACTGTCTTTGGTTGGATTAGCGCCGTGTTTGATTGGTTTTCCTGCCGTCGCTTTGACCATGTGACTGACGATCATGTGATAATCAGCTGTGCGCTCATGTTTTTACATCCGAACAAACGCTTTAGCTTCGTCCCTTTGATCTCGACCGACGCTTGTTCTTTAGGACAGCGGAAGCGTCGGTGTGCGCGAGCTGAGTGCTGCGGCTGGCGATGCTAAGCGCGTGCGGCAGCGGTGAGTCCCCGGATGGCTTTCGCATACGACAGATACCGGAAGTGAGAGAAAAGTGTTTATTACGTTCGAAATATGGATACTTTTCTTACAAAAACGCATGGATTAGCTACAGGAGGCAGGTTTTATTACGGATGCGCGCTCTTTATTTGACGTCTTGTGGACTGTTGAACAGAAACACCCGCTGCAATAATAACGGCTTGCGAGAGCCAGGACCATTTTTAATATAACTCCGACTGTATTCGTCTGAAAGAAGAAAGACTTATACACCTAGGATGCCTCGAGGGTGAGTAAAACATGGACTAATTTTCATTTTTGGGTGAACTAACCTTTTAAATGCGACTATATATAAATATTCTGTATTTTATTTTTATTTATTCTGGATATATTTTAAATGGCTACAATAATAATAATAATAATGATTGCTATAATTATTACTACATATATTTTCTTTATTTATTTTACACATCATGTAAGTAAATAGAAATCGATGAACTGTCATTGTTTGGATTAGCGCCGTGTTTGATTGGTTTTCCTGCCGTCGCTTTGA